>NW_026099574.1:30495020-30499271 GCF_025091365.1 Daktulosphaira vitifoliae
ATCGAGATATTAATAAGGAACCAGCAGATCAAGTAGCTTTTGGAATAAAACACCAATTTTTTTAAAATTAAACACTATCTAAAGATTTGCATCGAAGCGTTTATTTTTGATAGTGATTTTAATCACTGTCAGATATCATTTACTTGATCCAACTATGCCACGTCACCACTGTGCCGCGACCCCCCTGTGCTGGGTTTTTTTTCTTATCAGTATTAAATAATGGAAATTACTTTGAACGTATATTAAGAAGTCAATAATTGCTTTAAAAAAATTTCAACAAATTGATTATCGGATCGAAATATGTTATATCTTTGTGGATCAACTTGTGTACATATAATATTTTATGTTTGGTGTAAAACTATGTATTACACATAGTCTTACTATATTATACTCAATATAATATTGTCTTCTATTTAAATTTACATTTTGAACACATATAAACTCTAAATATTTTATGTTATAAAATATATCGTGTTAAGTTGAAGAATTTTAAAAACGTTAATATTTCTTTTTTTTTTTTTGTAAAAAAAACCTAGTCAAATATTTATAGTAATAATAATAATAATTATTATTATTATAATATCATAATAATTACATCATGTTATCATAATAACTAAATAAATTTGATTAAATGTTTTAGAAAATAAATTGATTAATAATTACTTACTTAAAGATATTACAATTTTCTGGCTATTATTATCTTCTAGCAGTTTATTTGTTGAACCAAAATCACGATTTGGTTTCTTATTTTGTAGTTTTTTGAGAATTTTTTCAATGTTGTTTACTTGATTGAGTACATTTTTAGTTTTACTTGAATAACTATCAGAATTAGGTTTTTCAAGAGTTTCATTTTGATTTTTGAATTGATTTTCAACTAGTTCGTTGTAAATGTCTAGCAAGCGACTTACGTGTGAACCAGTAGGTTTATTTTTTCTTGTTGGGAAAATTTTCATGGGCTCCTTAGGAGCACGAACGTCATTTGATTTAGAATTAGTCAAATTATAATGTCTATCTAATCTACAATCTATACCTAATTCATTGTAATTTGATTGACCAATTATAGATTCAATATCGTCATCATTATTGGTTTTCTTCACGGAATTAAATTTTTTTACTCTAGCCATTTGATTACTTTCAACTGGTTTATTTGTTTTACTAAATCTATGATTTTTATTTAAAATATGATTGTTTTTTTCATTATCTTTTGATGTTTTTTTGATTGTAGATAACCCTATTGATTTATCGTTACTATCTTTTTTACTGCCTTTAGTTGATCCTTTAATTTCCAAATTATTTTTATCGTTTTTAGATCTTTCATTCAGATTACTTATAATATGTAAAACACTCGATTTATTTGTAGAATCAACGCTATTTTTTTGCTCTAATTCACTATTAATTATACTACTGTTAAAATTACTTAATGAATTTTTAGTAACAGATTTATTTTCAAAATTAACATTGTTTTGATCAACATCTTTCTTCGATTTTTTATTTAGGTCATTTATTATATCTGAAACCATTGATTTTTTGTCAGGATCGCTACTTATTTGATCTTCATTTTTGTAATTTTTAACACTATTGGAAGTGTTGTTTGATATACTTTCACTGTAATTTTGTTTATTAAAATATTGACAATTTTCATCAAATATCATATCTCGCATTAATTTTCCATTTAAATCATTAATAATGTTGCTAAAGTTTAAATTATTATTAAAACTGTTACTGTTTTGTTCTTTATTTCTATTAGACTTTATATTATCAGTTGGACTACTTGGTGTACTTTTATTATCTGTTTGACAACTAGAATTTGAATTATTTTCATTCAACTTGATATCTTTCATTTCTTTTTTATTTATATTACTTATAATATCTTTAACCGTCGATTTTTTTTCAGAACTGTTACTGTTTGCATCTTGCATTTTTTCCTCATTTAAATCACTTATAATACCATTAGACTTTGTTTTTTTACTAAAACTTTCACTGTTTTGTTCTTTGTTTTTATTCGAATTTAAATTATCAGTTGGACTATTTGGTGTACTTTTATTATCTGTTTGACAACTAGAATTTGAATTATTTTCATTCAACTTGATATCTTTCATTTCTTTTTTATTTATATTACTTATAATATCTTTAACCGTCGATTTTTTTTCAGAACTGTTACTGTTTGCATCTTGCATTTTTTCCTCATTTAAATCACTTATAATACCATTAGACTTTGTTTTTTTACTAAAACTTTCACTGTTTTGTTCTTTGTTTTTATTCGAATTTAAATTATCAGTTGGACTATTTGGTGTACTTTTATTATCTGTTTGACAACTAGAATTTGAATTATTTTCATTCAACTTGATATCTTTCATTTCTTTTTTATTTATATTACTTATAATATCTTTAACCGTCGATTTTTTTTCAGAACTGTTACTGTTTGCATCTTGCATTTTTTCCTCATTTAAATCACTTATAATACCATTAAACTTTGCTTTTTTACTAAAACTTTCACTGTTTTGTTCTTTGTTTTTATTCGAATTTAAATTATCAGTTGGACTATTTGGTGTACTTTTATTATCTGTTTGACAACTAGAATTTGAATTATTTTCATTCAACTTGATATCTTTCATTTCTTTTTTATTTATATTACTTATAATATCTTTAACCGTCGATTTTTTTTCAGAACTGTTACTGTTTGCATCTTGCATTTTTTCCTCATTTAAATCACTTATAATACCATTAGACTTTGCTTTTTTACTATAACTTTCACTGTTTTGTTCTTTGTTTTTATTCGAATTTAAATTATCAGTTGGACAATTTGGTGTACTTTTATTATCTGTTTGACAACTAGAATTTGAATTATTTTCATTCAACTTGATATTTTTCATTGCTTTTTCATTTATATTATTTATAATATCTAAAACTTTGTTTTTTCCTTTATTGAAATTCTTATTAGTTGACAAAATGCCAGGTGTATTTTTGTATGCTTTATCATTAGAGGAATTACTTTTATCAAGTATTTTATTATTTTGATTTGATTTTTCATTTTCATTAATGATATTTACTACCACAAAGTCATTTGAGTTTGGTTCAGAGTCTTTTTTCGAATTAATTTTATTAGTTAAACTGTTTGATGCATTATTGTTTTCGTTGAAATTAATCGTATTAAAATCATGTTTATGTATATTATCGGTCATATCACTACATGATGTATGTTCATTTTGATTTTCATTGCTTATTTTGTTTTTGCTTATATTATTTTTACTCGTTTTTCCTCTTTTTTTTCTATTTCTATTATTTACTTTTACATCTTCAGGATTCGGTTTAGAAAATAATTTATTTTCATCATAATGATTAAAACTCCCTAAAAAAAAAATATCGATTAAGATTTTTTTAGGTTCCCTATATTGGTATGTAAAGCGGTAACTCCTATAGGTTATGCAATTTTATTTTTGAGCTTCCTGTTCTAGTACTTCATAAAATAATTTGTTTCGAACATAAATTTTTACGAAAGTTGTATTGAATTTAAATAGTTTCATACTATAAACTTATCTCTATTACTATATTACATGGTATGAGAATATAAGATTCTAATGCAAGTTTTTACATTTTTTAATAAAGCGTTTATATGTTTAAAATGATTTTTTTTAGCAATGTATCGTTGAAAATGTTTAATATTTTGAGTGAAGTTGAATTATGTTATACTAATTGCAATTAAAAATGAATATAAATTTTTCTTTAATCATAGATCAATTGACAATATAGTCGTAAATGGCGATTATAATAAATAATGACTCGCAATAAATATTCCTAATTAGAAATTCTAAATTTAACTTCTTATTTCTAAGTATTCAGAATATAGAATTATTGTGTTTTCTATAACTCATTTATGAATAATTTTTTTTTAAGTATTTTATGTTTAAGTAATTAAAAAACAACGATTTATGGAAAAAATTCATTCATCAAAAAAAAAAGAAATGAGTTAGAACTAGGGGTCGCGATTGTGAACGGGTATTAGAATACACGGATACATGGAGCCCGGGTTCACGGGCAAAACATACAGCAGGGTGTTCAGTAAATAAGGAAACGAATTTCTATTGTACTCATTGTTTGTAACAATTTAACTGTTTCCTAACTTACGGAACACTCTGTATATTATAGCCCGTGTATTTAATATCCGTGTATAATACCCACGTAGACCCGTGTATTTAATACCCATGCATTCATTGTATATACATATATATATATATATATATATATATATAT
>NW_026099574.1:30499302-30622716 GCF_025091365.1 Daktulosphaira vitifoliae
ATATATATATATATATTATATTAAATATATGACTATTTAAGGTCACGGGTATTTAAATGCCCGGGTATACACGGATATTTTTACTGCACGGACTTTAACCCCGTCATAGATAAAAACACGGGTACCCGTGTAGTTCATTACACGTGTAATCGCGACCTCTAGTTAGAACCTTTTCATCTAAGGTGGTGACTGTTTAGATCTATGGATTAAATTCCTTAAATAGAGTATCATATTATGTGCATAAAGAAATAAACTAAATACTTGCCAAATAAAATATAACAATCTGACCAACTGTTGGATATTTTAACCGAATTGAAACAAGAATATGGTTCAGTTTGTATAGAAAATGTAATCATACTAAAATTTAAATTGATCTCCGGGTAAAATGTTTAAATGTATGTTAAATATATGTATGTTGAAGTAAAATCTCTTTTAATTGAGGTTCGAGTTTCATGCATTTTTTAAAGGATTCTTTTAATATCAAAAAGAAAATTTCGTCAAATCTATATTGCATCAATTAAATTACCTAAAAATCAAGTTTTGATAAGCATTTTGGCTTTTCAATAACGAAGAAAATAATAATAAGTAAGTACAATAATTGATGTCTCATACATAGGTAATTTCATAAATAAATTATCTCTTTATCATCGAGCAAATTTATAAAAAAAAAAAAATTAAATATAAGGTATTCAACAATAAGTCTGAAATTATCAAATTTATTTTAGAATTAATTTTTAGCACTTCAATTAATTTTAAAAATAAAAATTTCAGTTAGCGGTTCTAATCTCAATTGAAAGAAAATTCGATTGAAATTCTTTTTATTTATTAAATTTCTGCCTAAAAAATGGACATTTCTACATTTTTAAACACTAAGTAAATATCTATCAATATAAAATATTCTTTAGATATAGACGTATAGACTCACCAGTTAACCTTGTATTTAAAACATTTATTGGTTCTATATCAAGTATATCATTATGATTAATAGTGTCTTTTACAATTAACAATACATCTTTTTTCAATAATAAGTCATCGACATACTTTTCAATCATATTAATTTCTTCTTGAGTATTTTTCAATAGTTCCAAACAGTCATCTTTTGTTATATATCGAGTGGTTGTATCTTCTTGGTTTATTTCTAATTTATTAAGGGTAACTATATTGGCTATATCAGATTTTAAATTATATATCCAACCTGGCTTATAAGTACTTAAATAGTAGATATTGCTTAAGTCATTAGATATGTTATTTAGGTATTTGTTAATTTTATAAATGTACAAATTTTGATGCGTTAATTTTGAAATTATTGATTTTATTTTAACACTTCGTTGTGTAATGTTGTCTTTAAATTGGTCCTCGAAACTGTTTTCATACATTTGTGTAAACATATTTAAAAATGTGATGATTACTTTTAACAGTGGGTATAGTGTAGCCACTAATACTTGCTGCTGAAAAGACTTTAAATAATAACCATCAAAATTAAATAGTGCAGTCTCATATAAATTTATGATATTTGCTTCATTGTTTAAGTGGGACTTTACTCTTACCATTCTCATTGAATTAAGCCCATCGTCAATAACAAATTGATCATTAAATTTACTATAGGGGTTGAGTAAGTCGAAAAATAATAAATTGGATGGATGATAGTCTGAAAAGCTGCCTCTTTGTACTGTAATGTGAAATGTATTACTAGCGAGAGTTTTTAAATTTTCTAAACAATTATGGATTACTTGAATATCATCAGTTCGGAATGGCTTAGTACATTCTTCACTAATATTTGATAAAAATTGAAATCTTTTTTCTAACTGTATAAGATATAAACTTAAACTCCCACATTTTTCGTTCAAAACTTTTACTAAATGATTAACAATCAAACCATAATTTATAACAAACCCCTGCCTCAGTCGTTCTTCTTCCGAAATTACCCTTTTACCTTTAATATCTTCAATATCTGAATACATATAAATATGTCCCATAACATTATTTAAATATAAGTTTACCGTCATCAAATCAGCTGGAAATTCTTTGAAGCCTTTAGTTCGCAATTCATCGAGCATAGACATTACTATGACACCTTGGGTCTTTAGATTTTCTCCGTAATATTTCAAATGGTCCATGTAGGTTACATTTTCAACGTTTTGTTTTGTTGATAAAAGAAAATACTTTTCATTAAGTTGAAAAAAAGTCAGCATATGTTTCGAAAAAGTGCAGTGTAATTTCAAATAACCAGGATTATTCGAGTTTGCATATATTTTTGTAAACAAAAATAAAAATATTATTTGACGTAACATGTTTTACTTTAAAATGAACTTAACAAAAGGAATTGAGAAAAGTATTTGTTTTAACTATACTATTAAATTAAATATTGTTCTCATATATATATTAATCGTTATTTAAAAAAAAAATTTAATTAATTAAATAAGTTCAACTTTTAGAGTTATATTTAATATTACGAAAGAATTAAACATGTTTTATACGTTTATAAAATAAATACAACTGTATTTATTTCAATTTTAGAAAATGGTAAAAAAGTCAATGCTTAAAAATATTTACTGGTACCATTATTATTTACGTCATTTAAATTATGCAAACACTGAATTTTACTACTTTAGTTTTTAAGAATTATTTAAATAATTTGTTCTACTAAATTTACATTAGATCGTACACTATTTAGCTTTTTAGATATGCGAATAATACAAATATTCAATTTACGTTTTCAAACGGTGATTTATTTATAAATACTACGTCTTAAACAAATGGATTTGTTTTAGTGCAATAAAAATTAAAATTTTTAATAAGTGTTAAATATGATACTATTTACTTATATAAAAAATTATAGTTCTTTTTTATTTAAATAAAGTTTAAAACGCAAAACGATTGAAAAATGTATTTACTCTGATAAAATTTGATGGTTTTTTATTTTAGAGAAAAATATTTATCAAATTTCTCAAAGATTTTATTTTTAATTTTTAAAAATCATTAGAGTCAGGGCCGTTGCCATCGCGTGGGCCTTACACCTAGAACTCCTCATTTGTTCCCTACGACCACACAATTAAAAATCCTAAGTTTACTTTAAATACAGCAATTTACATATATTACAAATACTGGTTGAATTTTTAATTGAAAATATTATATTATTACATAATATCAAAATACGAAATACTTATACAGTATAAGGTATGATAATAAAAGTGAATAGGTTTCTATAAAGTTTACTAAATAAGTTATAAATAGATTTGATGAGAAACTGATAAAGGTAATAGGTAAAAATGCTTCTCGGAAGTTAAAATTTCGAAATAGTAGAGATTATGGACTTAGGGGAGTGTAAGTGCGTGTGAAAAGCATCAAATTTTTTTTTCGAAACCCCGCAAAGACTTATGTCTTAGTCCCTGCAGTTTGTAGGAACGTCACCGATTATTGCATTAAAAAATGAAATCGAACAATCTGCTCTTGGCGGTTAAATAGTAATAGGTAGACAGGTTGTTGGTAATGAAATAAAATACTCTTTTATCACACTCTGACCTCATGTGAATTAAAAATTTCAATTTTTGAGATATTGTCAAATTCAATTAAAAACCTCATTTCTCGATTTATTGCAAAGTTTTAGGAGAAGACTAATATACCATTTATTATCTTTATCTAACAGTTTTTCTTGACTCCACCATTATAAGAAAAATTAGCCATTTCTTATTCTAAGACACTTGAAATATCTATTAATCAATATTAATTACTATCACAATATAATTACAATATATATTACAATATAATTAATATCAATATTAATTATATTTTCACAATTAAAAATAAATTTCTTGAAAAAAAATCTCAAAATATGGACATATAATATGATTTTGGTATACTTGATATAACGATATTAATGGACAGAGCAAATTATAGAAAAAATTCAAAGTTGAGAAGGTATTGATTTTGTGATGATATTTATATGTTTGTCCATGAAAATTCTTGGTTCTTAGTGAACTAATTTTAGTAGTCAATATGTCAAACAATCACGATTTTAACGTAGATGGCCTATCAACATTAAAATTTAAAAAAACGGTAGAACAGTGGGGTCGCGCACAATGCGAGCGTGGTATAGTTGGGACAAGTATAGATGATATTGGGCAGTTATTAAAATCACTATCATAAGAAACTCATCGATGCAAATCTGTAGATAGTGTTTAATTTTAAGAAAATGGCGGATTATATCAAAAACAAAATTAACTCCTATTTTTGATTACTTCAACTTCTATTTGCACAAAGAAAATAAGTTGTCGGAACAAATTTTTTTTTTTTGGACTTCTAGTACATGAAATAAGCTTTATTTCAACACATATTTATAAGACACAGTATTCCTGGAATATTTTCAAAGGTTAAGTTGAATAATATCTACTTTTATACAATTTTTATAGTTTTCAAAAATTCAATAAAGCTTTTCTTTAAAGGCAAAAATCTAACTTAAAAACAATTAAGGAAAAATTGCAAAAAAGTCATTGCCACAGCCAATGAATTTTACTGAATCGGAAAACATTTTCGTTTGTCGCATTAGTTATTTGATAAAATTGCCAATTTAAGCTGATTCAAATATTAAAATCACTTTTTTTGACTTGAAAAGAAAAAAAAATTGAAAAAAGTTTAACATTATATTCTATGTCAATTAGATTTATATAATATTCATGAAAAGTATTGTACTCCTCTTATAGGGCGTATTAAAATAAATTAAAATAAAATACCAAAAATTTTAATACAAAAATAGCATATTTCTGAATATGATAATCATTTTCAATATATCTCGAAGTTTTTTTTAATAGTAAAGTATATTACATAAGCTTTAATTTAAGATTAAATAAAAGTTTTCAAAAATTAAGTTAAAAAAGTCTAACTTGTGTGTAAAAAATGTTATTTTGAATCCTCCCCGTGGACAGGTTAAGAGTCAGATTTTCAAAAAAATGTATATTAAATAAAAGAAAAACTTCTAAAATTTCAATATAAAAAAGAATTATTTTAATTTGTTCGTTATTCAAAAAGTTATGGAAGTTTTAACTATTAAAATATTTCATGTTAAACATTTTTACAATGTTGGGACAAATTTTTTTTTTGAACTTATAGTATTTAATATAAGCTTTATTTTGTAATATATTTAAAGCTCAGAGTATTTTAAGAACATTTTCAAAACCTAAGTTGATAAAATTTTTCCTTTTTTCTCGTATTTTTAAAAATTTAAATCTCCCCATGTATAACAGAAAATGGTCTTATTTAAAAGAAAGTAGGTCAGATGAATAATATATATATTTATATAATTTATTTAAAAACAAAAATTTCTGTTGATGTATACATTTTTTTAAAAGTTATAGTAATTTAAAGTTGAAAAGATAAATTATGAAATCATAAATTTTAACACCAATATTGCATGATTTTTTACTACGGCAGCCATTTGCATAAAGAAGATAAGTCGTTTGGACAATTTTTTTTTTTTTTATAGTCTATAAAATTAGTTTTAATTTGAAATATGTTTATGGACACAATATTTCTGGAACATTTTTAAAAACTTAAGTTGAAAAAGTTAAGTTTTGTTAAAAAGTTGCTATTTTGAATCTCCTCTTGTGGTCAGGTAAAGGGTTATATTTTCAAAAATATTATATCAATTAAAAGAAAATTGCATAAAATTTCAATAAAAAAATATTTTGATTTTTCATTTTTCAATAAATGATGACAATATTTAGAAAAAAATGTTGTAATTTACCGATTTTAAAAATTTTAATTTTTTGAGAAATATCCACCATTTACGGGAAGCGAGGGAAATTTTTTGAATTTTTGAGGACAATTCCTTCAAATATATACAATTTGCGATCTTTTGCCGTATCGTTGAGAAAAATCGGTCTTGTGAGAGCTGAGAAAAAGTAATGATAGACAAAAAAAAAAAACAAAATATACACGAAATTATAATAATAATAATAAATATAATAACATTATAAAAAAAAAATTTCCAACGATTGATCTATTATGTGAAATTGGTCATCAAAGTAAAAAAATAACGTTAATATCAATTAAGCAAATAATTTAACAATTATATTATTATTATTAAATTCTAATTACATTATAATTTATACAATTATATGTTCCACTGAAATTTTAAATTTAAAAATTTAAAAATCATGAAATTTAATAGATTAAAATTTTAATAGGGATAAAATTAAGGGAATAAGAGTTATTGTTGCATTTAAAATACTCTACCAATTTCTTAAACTTAAATACTATCTACAGATTTGCATCGAAGCGTTTTTTATGATTATGTCAGATATAATCTATACTTCTAAGTTCCAACTTCACCTCTTACCCATTGTGCCGTAACCCCCTACTGTGCTGGTGTTTTTAAAATTTTTCAATTTTATCAACTATTCACTTTATTACATTAATTAATAGTGATTATATATTCATAGAATTTTTATTTATGATTTACAGTCTTAAAACTATCTAAAATATTTGATTAATTAATTGATTTTTATTTAATTTTAGCATATAATACTGTCTATACAATGTAAAATTAATTGATTCTTGTAATTTACGACAAATATATTAAAACGAGCACTTAATATTAATTAAATAATGATGTCATATTATTTTAAAATAGTATTGATATAGGTTTGAATACTTGCACAAAAACGGTTCAAGACTATATTATTACGATTAAAACTTCTTCTTTCACATGATTTGTAAAAATACGTATTCACATGAACTTTCGATACCCTTTAAAAAAATTTTAATTTTTTAATTTACGTCAATTTATTCACGCGAATATTTTTATCATCACGTGATCATATAATCACGTATTAATTAATATATTAAACTATCTATTTGGTAGAGATATTATTAATAGAAAAAGTAAATGACATATAGAATAAACCATAACAAAAAATAAACCATAATAAAATCAAATACAAATCTCAGAAACTTATATAATAATTGCTTAAAATATTATAAATAAATAAATTATCCTTTATAATAATTAAATTTCTTAAAATTTTTACATTTTCACTATTTTATGATACAGAAAAAATAACGAAACAAAAATAAATTCTTAAATTATTTTATAAAAGTAATAATTAACATAATAATTCTCTGTTATGAAACAACAAAACTTACATTTTATGTTTATATAAGCCTTATACTTAAAAAACTTCTTATTTTTCTGGAATTAAGTGCACTTGCAGATCGATAACGTACATTTTGTAAATGTCTTATTAAAGATTTGTTTGTTCTATCTACACATAAAAATCTAATGTAATCATCAGCATCACACAAAGTGTACAGTGTACCTTTTAGTTTTTGAATTACACTTGATTTCTTAAAATAAAAAAATTTCTTTATTTTGTGCATTTTTGTAATAGGATAACATAGATGCATAGAAATAATTTTCGTTTTTGGAGGGATACCTTAATATTCCCTTACAAATAAAAGCTCGGTAACAACATATTATTAAGTTTTCAAAGCAATTTATAAAAAATTTTACTGGCTGATGGTGTGTTCAGAATAACAAAATGTTTCAATGCATATTCCTAGCCCTATTAATTATCAATATTACCAAGCATTTAGATGATTAATTCATTAAAATTTTATTATAGTTAAATACATATTTGTATCTTTAAACAAGTAAGTAATTAACCTTTTAAAGGTTAATTAAATAAATAAATCTAAAAGTTTGTAAGATAGGACATGTTAGAACTTTATTTTTATTTTCGCGTTAAAAATATAGCTATAAAAAATGGAAGCACACTGGTGTCGCGACACAGTATGGACGTGACATAGTTGGGACAAGTATAGATGATATCCGACAGTGATTAAAATCGCTATCATAAGAAACGCTTCGATGCAAATCTGTAGATAGTGTTTAATTTTAAGAAATTGGTAGATTATTCAAAAGCTAAATTAACTCCTATTTTTTTTTACTTCGACTTCTATTTTGCACATAGAAAATAGGTTGTCGGTACACATTTTTTTTTTTTTTGAACTTCTAGTACATGAAATAAGCTTTATTTTAACATATATTTAAAAGACGTAGTATTCCTGGAACATTTTCAAAGATTAAATTGAACCCAACCCAACCGATTTTGATGAACAATAGGTCAAAAGATCACAAATCGTATTTAGTCGAAGACATTATCCACAAAAATTGAAAAAATTGCCTCGTTTCCTGTAAACGAGAGAAATCCCCCAAAAAATTACAAATTTAAAAATCGTTAATTTTCAACATTTTTTCAATTTTTTTTACTTATAACTGCCAAAACTTTTTAAAAATGACTAAATCAGTATAAATTTTTTTTTTATAGATACCGTAGGTATTTATCTATCATTTGATATATTTTTGAGAACATTTGACCCTTTACTAGCCCATAGGAAGGGTTTCAAAATGGCAAGTTTTTCACAAAAAGCTAACTTTTGAAAATGTTCCAGAAAGACTGACACTTTTATATATACATTTAATTAAAGCTTATATAATTTACTTTAATTAAAAAAAGAAATTTGACCTCTGGACTCGTCTTCTTGGTGAAAACAGACATCAAAGTTAAAGAAAAACGTACGATTTCCATGAAAAAATTCTCGATTCTACATATTATATTTTTAAATTTATATTGCTATAACTTTTGGAAAATTGTATGAATCAATATTATTATATTTTATACGCTTTTTTTAAATTGGATCATACCCCTTTATACAAGGGGGTCAAAACTTTAAACATGCGTGTTACGACAAATGATTACAATTCGTATCTAATTGAAGATATTACCCTCAAAAATTGAAAAAAAAATTCTAATTTATCAATTAAACAGTTACATATCCCATACAGACAATTAATATTTTTTATTTCTAATGTTTTCAAAGTATTTATTGACGAATCGAGTTTGATATGATAATTTGATATTATAGGTTACACCTTCAAAATTAAATCATAGTACTTTGTAATTTAATAATTTTTTTACTCTATTTGTGTGTGCTACTATTGGACTATAATATTCCAAATTTTTTGGTAATATGTTGCTATATAAATCATTTCTAAAAAAAATTTTTGTTAGTTTCTCCTGAATTAACAATAAATTTTTACAATTATAATCAAATTTTATAATACGCTCAATTGAGTAAATATTTTTAACAACTTTGTTTTGATTGTTTCTTTTAGTTAAATTAAATCATTAAAATTAATTAAGTTCTGAATATTTCATTTTTATTATTTTTAACATATTTATAATCGAAAGCGATATTAATTTAAAATAATTTTTTTTTGGTTCTTGATTATTTTTTTTTATATGTAAATACTTATTTTTTAATAATAAGTAATAATATAAAAACTGAGAAGTGATAGAAAAAAGTCTAATTGCACATTTAAAATATCGAGAAAAGTTGATTTAGAAAAGTATATTTTTGTTTCTGATGAAAATTTCTTTTAGTCCAGTGTATAAAACTTATAACTTTTTTATAAGTAACAAACATTTTCTATTGAAAAGTATTGCATCAAGCCCATTAAATTTTTATATGCGTTAAAAGTAAATAAATATACTACTACTTTATTATTTTTATGCCCGTAAAAATTACAATATTAAATTATTGAATATCAATTTCATACTAAATTTAATTACTATAATTATTATGTATTCATATATTATAATTATAAATCAAATAACTAATAGAGATAAAATTAAGAGAATAATAGTTATTGTTGCTTTTGAAATAATCTACCAATTTCTTAAAATTAAACACTATCTATAGATTTGCATCGAAGCGTTTCTTATGATAGCGATTTTAATCACTGTCAGATATCATCTATACTTGTCCCAACTATGTCACGTCCATACTGTGTCGCGACACCACTGTGCTACCTTTTTTTTAAGATTACAGTTACATTTAAAATAAAGATCTTAAATGTCATAAGTTATAAACTTATAAATGTTTAATAATTTTTTATAAAAATCAATATAAAATGTTCTTTTAAAAAAAATAATTTTTCAAATTTTATTTTATTATTCTTAAAATTGGACAAATTTACGTCATTGTGCACGTGTGCAATTTTGAAGTCTTACAGGAATTGTATTAATAGTAAATCTAACTTCATATATTAAATCGCAATAAATTTGTCAAAAAAAACGTGTGTAGACATTGTTAAAATGTTAAGTATAAATAATTTTTTTTTGTAATCGTTTTTGATCGGTGAATCCTCGATAAAATTTGATAGACTTTTAAAGTATACTCAAAGAACTGTCCTATAGAGGGGACAGGGGGAATTTCAGTCATGGGGACTTACTGGTCACCATAATTTTGCCCAAAAGTAAAATGTTAAATATGACATTGATTGCTTAACTGGATTATTATTATAGTTATTACATAATTATTACTTAAAATGTGATAATAATGGTAATGTAATTATTTTTCTTATTAAAAAGCTTTGTCATTTTTTGGTCAGTCTAAAATCGGTGTCTACATAAAATAAATGACAGTGAGTTTTGCGATTGAAAATTTAGTATATCATAATGAAATGATACTGTAAAATAAGTCTAAAATTATACAACATAACAATAAAAATCAATTTCGAAACGCTACAAACAATTTTGGTCAATAAACACGAGGATTGTCATGAAAATTCCTTGCGTCATATTTGATGACGTACTAAATATAAAATTAATATAACATTATTTATCATAGCATTACTAAGTTTACTAAATTATTAATATATTCAACGGCATTTTAACTTTGTCTTAAGACTTCTGTGATTATTATGAGTGAATACCAAGTCAAAACATTTTTGTAAATATTCAGTTATGAAAAACATTCACAATTAAACTTAAACCAAATAATTCGTTTATCGAAAATAAATTATACATCAATTTTTAATTTTAAAACAATCACACATTAGATGATTTAGTGCATTACATATAAATTCAACACCCTATTTCGATATATTGTTAAAGAAAAATTTTTCTCGTAAAATTTTTTTTTAATTTTACAAATAGTATAAATTATCAATGTTTTTAAATGATAAGTTTATAATAATTTTAATGCAATATTTATTCGATTTATTAAAAAATTATCAAATTAATGAAGCATTTTTAGTGCTGTTAGTTAAACAATTTCATTAACATTTTTTATATTTATATTTTTATCATTAAAGTTATGTCGCATTATTACAAGATTGTTTAATTTATTAGTAGATAATGAAAATTTTATTTTGATTTAAGTGGAATATTCATTTATTCCTTTTAAATATAGCCAGTAAATATTTTTTTTTTTTATAACATCAATAGATTTTATTTGTTAATCATCATTATATTTTATACCTGATATTACATGAATTACATATATAATTGATTAATTTATTGGAATCTTTTAAGTTTTAAGTATGGTTCAGAGTGTTGGCAAGGAAGTGGAGTAGAAAATGAGTGTAGCAGAAATGAAAATGCTTAGATGGGTGAGTGGAGTGACTAGAAAAGATAGATTAAGAAATAAACATATAAGAGAGAGTATACGTATAGCGTCCATTGTACATAAAATGAGAGAAAATAGACATTTAAGTCTATTTTCTCTCGGTAGAGGAACGGTTGTATTAACGAGGATGTAAGAGACAGGATTAATTGTGAAGATTCGGTGACGTAGAAAAAAGCGTCTCGTGTGTTAAGCAATAAAAGAATTACAATGAGGCTGAATGGTAAGTTCTATAAGACTAGTGAAACCAACTATGATAAGAGAATAGAGCAGAGATTAAGTGTAGCAGACAGGAGAATTCTTAGATTGATGAGTGGAGTGACTATAGAAGAAAGTATCAGGAGCGAACATATAAGAGAGAGTTAGATGATACATAGACTTAGATGGTTTGGACATGTTATAAGGTTGAGAGGAAACGGAAGCTGTAAAAAAAATTATAGAATTGAATTTTGAAGAAAGAAGAGGTAGAGGAAAACCAAAAAAGAGATGGAGGGATGTAATTAAATGCGGTATGAGGACAGTTGATGTGAGCGTAAATGATGTGGGCGATTGTGTTCCAGTAGCTGGGATTAAGGCGAGAAAAAATATAGGAATTTTTTAAGTTTTATTGTTAAAAGTCTTACAATAATTAAAAATGAGCCAAATAGTATAAATGTGTCATAATTAATTGGAATTTTTCTAACTAATACAAAAATATAATATTATAAAATAAGCCCAGCACATTGAGGACGTGGCATAGTTGGGTTCAGTATAGATGATATTTGACAGTGATTCAAATCACTATCATAAAAAACGCATCGATGCAAATCTGTAGATAATGTTTAATTTTAAAAAATGAATGGATTATTCCAAAAACAAAATTAACTCCTATTTTTGATTACTTCAACTTCTATTAGCACATAGAAAATAAGTTGTCGGAACAAATTGACAACAAATTGTTGTCGGCTACATAATCCCTATTTCCTTATTTATATTCTGATTAAAAGTTTTATGATTTATAAGTGTAATATATATATATATATATATCTTCTTCTTCTTCCTCACCTTAATCCCAACAACTTGGAGTTGGCCACCCTTATCCTAAACTTCCAATTGACACGATCTCCCACATCATTTACGCTCCCATCAGCTATCCTTAAATCGCATTAAATAGCATCCCTCCATCTCTTTTTTGGTCTTCTTCTACCTCTTCTTCCTTCAACATTCATTTCTATACATTTCTATTTCTATTTCTATGTAATATAAATATAACTTCATTCGTTTATTAGATATAAACATTTAAAGTTTCAAATTTTTGAGTTAATATACATGTATAATACACAAGGGATTACAAATACAGGTAGCTAATTGGGTTTTTATGACATTGTTGTCACAGTCACGGATTGTTCATTATCAATTATGACTATCAATAGATATACTTTCTGTATTGTCAGTTAGTGTATTTGTAAAATCACAACAATGTGCCTTACTACCATTGATAATAACAATGCTGTGTACCTGCTAATATCGATTTCATAAAAAAACCAATTAGCTACCTGTATTTTTAATCCCTAGTGTATTATACATATATATTAACTCAAAAATTTGAAACTTTGAGTGTTCATATCTAATAAACAAATATAGTTATATTAAAAATTCAAACGCCATTTGCTATTAAATTAAAAACTCAAACATTTTATTAAATTCAAAATATATGTGCCCATTTAAAAAAACAAAGTTGATCCCCTTACAAGGCATAAGGTATGAACTTAAAAAGTATTACATAGTTAATAATTCAAGAATAATGTGTAAGTAAAGATAGTAATAAAAAAAAATTAAATCAAGTAAATGTTTTTAACCTTAAAGGGATGAAAAATATCATGATTTTACTACATATTATTTTAGTTTTTTTTTGAATCAAACAATATTTTCCTTACCAAAAATTTAAAATTTTCAATAGCTACTGAGTAACCGAGTGTCTTATCCTTAATGAATCACCCTGTATATAATAATAATATATAAATATAAATAGAACTTATCTTAAAAAAATTGTCCAATTTAAAAAAATGTATGTCGAATGGAAGATGTATATAAATACTACTTTTCATGAAATAATTGTATCGATACATTTTTTCAAAAAGTAATAGCATTATAAAGTTAAACATATTAAATAAAAATCGGGAATTTTAACTAGTTTTTTCATAAACAAAAACATCTACAAACTAAAAACAACAACAAAAACAAAAATAACAAAAACAAAAATTATTCAATCAAGTAGAATACAAGCCAAGCTGGCAGTATAATTACAAATTCGGATCTGAAACAGTCGCTCCAAAGTTGAATTTTATAATGAGATAATTTTATACACGCATACATATATAAATACTGAGTGATTCAATATCATAAAAAAATTAAAAATTGAATGGTGTTTATTTTGTATATATCAAAATTTTTCACTTAAAATAAAACTGACAAAATGGTATTTTACTTATATTTTTATTTACAATAAGAATTTTTGTTTACAAATTAATTAATAATTATTATGTTTAACACAGTTATCGCACTTTGTTTTTTGTACAAAAATGTTACACTCTTAAATACTAAATTCATAATTATAATATTGTTTGATAATTCTTTCAATGAATTTTTTTAACTATATATTAACCTGAAATAGTAAAAAAAAATCATCAATTATATATTACTTGTAGTATTATTAGTACAAGTAAAAAATATATATTGTACCTATAAATTAAATACTTATTTGTTGAATATCAATGTAAATTATAAAGTTATGTACTCATTGATCGTTATAAATCTATTATATTTTTTTTTGCATACAATATTTTTATTGCAGAATGAAGCACGTTTTATAATGTTATCAATTTTAATCTATTTTAATGTTCATATTATTTTTGGATTTTTTTTTTACACTAATATATACATTATTATTTTTAATTAAATTTGCTATAACATACCTATCACACAATGTAGTATTGTATCTAATGGTTTTACTTCAAATAAATCATCATGAGGAACAGATCTTTTAACTATTTCAAATGTGTTTTTGTGTAACGATAAAACCTCATTGTAATATCGAATGCTATCAATTTCATTTTTAACTGCTTTTAGTGCATCATTAAATTTAATCTCTGTTATTTTGTTTGGTAATTTATCTTCAATTTCGAATTGTAAGAGGTTTAACTGCATAGGTTTTGAACACATAGTTATAAGACTCGATATTAATTTGGATTGTGTTGCTTGAATGGAAAATTTTGATTTTATTCTCAAAATTTCCTCTAATTTATTTATGACTTTTTGCAGATAATTAGTTGGCTTATTTGTAAACAGATTTAAATTTTTAAATGTATTAATGTTACTTATTAGAGTATCACCAATTTTAGTTATACTCTCGGAGTGCTTGGCGGAATTGTTATTCGTAGTGTAAATCTGTTTATACGTAACCAAATAATTACAAATAGCTCTAAAAACAGGATATACAGTTGCAGCTAAAACTTGTTGTTGGAATGATTTTACATACTCTGCTTTAAAATTTAAAGATACACAATAAAATGATTCTATTATAGTATTTTTAACATTTTTGTTGTTACTATTAATTTTAACTTCTCTTATAACATTCAGTCTATCATTCATTTGTTTTGATATATTTTTTAACTTATTTAAATTTATTCCTTTAGCGGGAATAATATTTGAACTCACTGAAGAATTATATCCAAATATCAAATCATAAAACAACATATTAGCCGGATAAAAATCAATATATTGATTTTTATCCAAAGTGTTTTTTAATGTTGTATATCCATGATACTTTAATATTTGCAAATCTTCCATTATTTTTTTTGCATTATGGTTGGAAGTATTATTAATTTTGTTGATTTCGTTAAGTAAATGTTTAAAACGTAAATCGACGTTTGCTTGCGAGAGCAAGTGACATTTTGAATTTATAAAGCTTAATAAATATTGGGTCAAAATGTTATAGTTATCAATAAATTTTTTCCTTGATAAATGAATGTCCTCATTTTTCAATGAATTTATATTTATATTTCCTTTAATATTGTTGAGGAATAAATTGACAGTCATCAAATCAGATGCAAAAATATTTCTTTGTTTTTTTCGTAACTCTTCAAGCATTGCCAAAATGTTTTCAGATTGAAATTGTAAATTTGAATAATAATAAAGTAAATTGTCTACTGTAAACGTGCCAATTTTATTTTTATAGTGTATTGTTATGAAATGTTGTTCATTTAGTTGTATAAACTGTAATATGTACTTTGAGAAAAGGCAATGTAATAATGTTGCATCAATGTTTTCATTTACTTCGGAATCTAAAAAAATTAAAAACATTTTAAGTTTTAAATATACTTCATTAAAAATTAGATATTTCTTATTTTATAGCCCTCAAAAGTTTGTCCTAAACTTATTAAAAACCAATAGAAAAAATTAACATGTTCATAGATATTTAAAAAAATAATTTGATACTAAGTAGAGAAGGTATTGATACACAATCAATTACACAAATGATGTGTTTTTTTTTTGTTTATAAAAAAATCGTCTTCAGCTCTCACTGGAACGATTTTAATGTTCTGATATTGAAATCTAATATTGAATACGTCAATTTTTTATGATAGTGATGATAATCACTGTCAGTTGAGAAACTGGCAGCGAAAACTGTGCTACGATCAAACAAGAGAGTATTTTACATCAACAAGTCAATTATTATGAAAAATTAATTAAATTTTTTACAATTCATCTGATATTATTACTAATAAAATACTATTATGTTAGCACAGTGGGAGATACGAAAATGAGCTCATCAAATGCACTTTTATTGCTTACCATTTAAAATAGTCTTTGAAAATTGTTTTAATTCATTTTTTTAAAAAAAGAATATCTTAAAAATAATAATTGAAAACATATATTTTTCATGTTTTCACATATTTATTTTGAGTTTTCCGAATTCGGTTAATAATTTATAAATCTATTTAAAAATTAATCAGTCATCTTTATATCATTTTTTTCTTTCAAGGTGACTCAGACTTTACTAACAACGCATATAACTTTTGATCTAATAATCATTTTTTAAAATAATTATTGTCTTTTTGATATAATATATATCAAAAATAGTTTAAAAGCTAATATATATTCTATATTAGCTTTGATTCATATCTGAAAAATTATTAGTTTTACTTTGTCGTGTTTATTTTGCTGTGTTTGGATATTAATACCTACGTTCTTACTAAATCGATTTTGTTCAAAAATACGTCAAAAGATAAAAAATCGTATCTTTGAAGCTATTAGTGTCATAATTTTGAAAAAAATATTCCGGTGACATTTCCGGCAGTGATTTTAATCACTGGTTAATATCAATCAATACTTATCTAATTAATATCTCAATCCCACTTTACTAGATCCCTATTGCAAATTACGTTTTTTAATTTAATTTTTGCTAAGTAAACCTAAATACTAATTGAAAGTTATTATTTGTTAATCAATCAAATGTTATCTTTAAAATTACTTACCATATGTGTCTTTTTGATCAGCTACAACTAATATTTTATTTTTTGGTATAAAATTTTTTTGTTTATTTTTATTTGGCTCAACATTATTATTATAAATTTCTTGACTGTTATTAACATGACTTGATGGACACTTAATATTCTTATTTGCTTTATTTATTTTACCATGTATATTTTGCAATGCAATTTGGTTAGCTAAATGTTTTTGGGTTAGATCTTTAAATATTTGAATTAATGAGCTCACTTTTTTGCCAACTGGTCTTTTCTGTTGGTTTTGATTAAATGTCATTGGTTCCTTAGGCGCGTTTACATTGTTCAAAAAAGAATTGTTCAAAATACGATTTTGAATGTTAGTTTTTAGTTCATTGAATCTTGAGATTCCTATTTTGTATTCAATTTCAACAGGATACCTATACGAGCCGTCAAATGAAAAGTTTTCAAAACTACTTTTTATTTTTTCAAATTTTAAAGCACCAATACGATCACTATATTTAGGTTTTTCAATATTTGACTTGTAATTATTAAATAGAGACTTTTTCAATTCATTCACTTTTGAGTTAATATTCTGATGGTATTCGTGGACAATATCACCGTTAAATTCATTTATGATATAAGTATTTGGGGAATTATATTTAAAATTGTCTGAATGGCTTTGACCAGTTTTACTTCTTTCGTCAATATAATTTAATGTGTGAGTTGTTTCATCTACAACATGTACATAACTCTTTTCGTTGTGTTCAACGCAATATTTATCCGCTCGTAACTCATATAAACTTTTTGGATTATCTGGATTAATTGAAGAATTTGGTTTATTTGACAAATCTAAATCATGTTGTTGAGGCAAAACAAATTTATTTTCATTTACAACACGTTCACTTGTTGAAGACTTCGATATATCCATATTTTTCACATATTCAGTTTTTAAATCAGCTTCAGTTTTCTGCGGAGAATTATTTTCATCTTGTAAAATTTCTTCATTTGAGAATTTTTTCTCATTTGCACTTGTAGATATTTTATTTTTTGCATTTTCCTCCGAATGTTTTTTATCTGCACGCAGCTTGTACAAGTTGTAATTAACTACATCATAAAATTCATTTGATGGTTTACCAGTTGAATTAATTGAATTATCGACAGAATTGGGTTTATTTGGTGAATTTAATATATTATTTTGAAGTAAATTTTGCGGAGCACTATTATTTTCATTTACAACACGTTCATTTGTTGAAGACTTCAATATATCCATATTTTTCACATCTTTAGTTATTAAACCAGCTTCAGTTTTCTGCGGAGAATTATTTTTATCTTGTAAAATTTCTTCATTTGAGAATTTTTTCTCATTTGCATTTGTAGATATTTTATTTTTTGCATTTTCCTCCGAATGTTTTTTATCTGCTTGCGTCTTGTACGGTGAATTAATTACATCATGCAATTTATTTGATGTTTTACTTATTGAAGTATTCAGATTATAACTATTGCTACCTAATTTTAAAGTATCCTTTTGAATTTTTTTTTCATGGTTGTTTGAATTTTTATCGGTTTTCGAGGATTGTTCGGCGAATAAAAGATTTTTATCATAATGACTTAAGCTACCTAAATAATAAATAAATAATGCATTTTAATTTCATAGTTATAAGCTTCGTACAAGTAATTAGAATGTGTATGAAACGTAAAAAATTAAACATGAGTGTAGCTGAAATCTTTAATTTTTCCACGCCAATATTGATACACAAATTTAATGTCTAAAAAATGTTTAAGAAATAGTATGTTAATTTTATCAAGTAATTGATCCTTTACAAAATAGTACTATTAAAAAAAAATTTTAAATGTTAAGAACTCAAAAATTTATTGTCCTTTTTATATTTTCGATAGTTGTATACAAAACTTTATTAAGTCATTCCTAAAGCCGTAGGTGAACGGATGGGTGACCGTAAAGGCGTAAACATATTTACGCTATCTTTTATAATGACGAATAAGCACTATGTTCTCAGTGCAGAAGGCCATAATAAACTACTGCATTTAAAAATTTTCCAAGATTTACTAATTTGTAGGGTTTGTCAACAATATGTTTTTTGATATCGATATCATACCGAATTTCAGCGATATTATTACGTGATATCAAAATAAAAATATTTGTTCCCAATATCGCGATATCGTATGAAAAACCCAGCACAGGGGGTCGCGGCACAGTGGTGACGTGGCATAGTTGGATCAAGTATAATGATATCTGACAGTGATTAAAATCACTATCAAAAAAAACGCTTCGATGCAAATCTTTAGATAGTGTTTAATTTTAAAAAATTAGTGGATTATTCCAAAAGCTACATGATCTGCTAGTTCCTTATTAATATCCTGATTAAGATAAAGTATGTCAAATAAAAAAGGGAATATTAAAAAATTTATTTCTCAAAAAAAAATTATGTTGATCCATACACTTTTCAATTAGTTATAGCATTATAATGTTAAAAATGTAAAAAATAAAATCGAGAATTTTCACACAATAATAGCATTCGGTAGCCACTTTCACCGTGAAGATAGAATAAAGTCCGAAATTTTTTTTTTCCATGATAAAGTATATTACATTAGCTTCAATTTAAGATATATATAAAAGTGTCAGACCTTCCGGAACATTTTCAAAAGTTAAGATGAAAAAGTTAATTTTTTGTGAAAAATATACAAAATGAAAGGTAATGATATTATGCATCTATATAAAAAAGAATTATATTGATATGTTTATTTTGAAAATGTTATGGCACTTTTAAGTAAAAAAAATTGAAAAAATTTCGAAATTTAGCGATTTTTAAATTTGTAATTTTTTTGGATATTTCCCCCATTTGTGGGGAACTAGGGAAATTTTTTCAATTTTTGAGGGTAATGTCTTCGACTAGATACAATTTGTGATCTTTTAACGTATCATTGAAAGAAATCGGTTCGGTGAGAGCTGAGAAAAAGTGGTAACAGACACAAAAAAAAAAAAAAAAAAAAAAAAAAAAAAAAAAAAAAAAAACACATCTTAGTAAAACCAATACGTTCTCAGCTTCGCATCGAAGCTAAAAATAAATCGATTTCGAAAATAATTTTTTTATATATTCATATGAATAATATAGTCGAATATGAATTATAATATTTAAATGTTTTCACCAATTTTTTTATCTTTAAGAATACGGTTAAGTTATCATTGTTGTAAAAATCAGACTTTGGTATACCAAAAAATCTGATAATGATATTAATATTATAAAAAAATAGATAATAGCTATATCTCATAATGATAATCAAATTTTTTCAAATTAATTTTTATTATGAAGAATTAAGTATTTTTTTTGTTACAGGACTTTATCATTATATATTGGTTATATTCAATACCTATATTGACCTTATCTAAGAATAGAATTTTGTATTAATAAATGTCATTTTTCGTCTTATTTTAATTCTATATTTCATAATTTAATTTAATACAAAAAATGTCAACAAAATTATCACAAATTGTTTTTAGCCTAATATCAAATAATATATTTTTTATAACAAAAATGCCAAAATTCAAACAATTTTTTATAAAAATATTTTTTTAGCTTCGCGATATCTCATAAATAATCAATATTGGGGGAAAACGGAAAAAGTCAGCGGTACCAATATCGATAGTGTTGACGAACCCTACTAATTGGTGTTAACTAACCATACGGTTGAAAAAAAAAACATATATATTATTATTAATCAAAATATTAAGGACGTACCTGTTGATTTGGTGTTTAAAATATTTACGGGACTAGTTTCAAATATATCGCTATGGCTTATACTTCTTGTGACAGTTAAAAATGGATCTTTTTTTTTTATTAATGTGTCAACGTACGTTTTGATTAATTTTATATCTTGCTCGAGTATTTCAAAGATATTTTGACAATCCCCTTTACTTGTAATTTGGTAGTTTTTTACGTTTACAATAAATCTATTTAAAGTTAGTATATTAGTTAACGATGATATAGTAATCTGAATCCAGTCAGTTATGAACAAATTAAACCAAGACAATTGGTAATTTAATTGATGAGCTAAGTTAGAAAGATATTTATTTACTTTATAATCATACAATTGATCGTGTGTCAACTTTTGAATAATATCAACAATTGATGATTGTAGAAAAGTAAATTTATTACTATACGTAATATCAAACCCTTTGTCATAAAACTTTTTGTAAACATCCAAAAAAGATATCATTAATGCGAACACTGGATAGATAGTGGCAACTAAAATTTGTTGTTGGAATGATTTCATGTAATAACTGTCAAAGTTCAAGATTGTTTTTTCGTATAGTGTTATGATAGTTGCTTCATTGTTTAAGTTATCATTTATTTTTATTGATCTTATCAAACTAAGGCCATCATTGTGAACTTCTTCATTATTAAATTTACTATACGGGTTCAATAAATTAAAAAAAAGTAAATTAGATGGATGAAAATCTGAATAAGTAAATTTATCTATATTTGTTTTAAATTTTTCGATGGCATTGTTTTCCATTTCTAACAAACATTTGTATACCGTTTCAATATTTTCAATTCTAAGAGGATTTTCACAGTATTTAGATATATTAGATAGTTGTTGAAAACGTTTTTCTAATGATACAAAATATAATGTAAAACCTCCACATTCTTCACTTATAAATTTCATCAAATAATTTGTTATCAAATTATAATTAGTTTTGAATCCGAGTTTTAAACGTTCTTCCTCAGATATCTTAGTTTCATCGTGATTCATGTCAGTATTTGAATACATATAAATATGTCCCATCACATTATTTAAGTATAAGTTTACCGTCATCAAGTCAGCAGGAAATGTTG
This sequence comes from Daktulosphaira vitifoliae, assembly GCF_025091365.1. Taxonomy (NCBI): domain Eukaryota; kingdom Metazoa; phylum Arthropoda; class Insecta; order Hemiptera; family Phylloxeridae; genus Daktulosphaira; species Daktulosphaira vitifoliae. The sequence goes on from NW_026099574.1 coordinate 30,521,108, forward strand.
AAGCGTTCTTTTTTCGTAATTCTTCAAGCATCGACAATATTATAGTGTTTTGAGATTGTAAACTTTTTCCGTAGTACTTCAAATGGTTCATGATTGATATATTTTCTACATTTTGTTTTAACGATAAAATAAAATACTTTTCATTTAACTGAAAAAAATTCAACATATAATTGGAAAATATACAATGTAATTTCACGTGTCCTCCATTAAAAAATGCAAAAGCTACAGTCAATAAAAATAAAAACACTGTTTGACGTAACATATTTAGAGGATGCTTATTAAAAATTAAATTAATTTTGTTTTCATATATTATAAAATAATTTTAATAATTAAATTTTTCACTATAACATATGACTATATGCTGATTGTAAACGTATCTAGATATTTAGAGTTAAAAAAACCATTGAACTGAAACGTAAAAAGTTTTCAATAGAGTTTTTATTAATTTTTTCTGTTACGATATTTGTTAAGCACACTAAATTTCTGAAAATGCCATATTTCTTTTTGCTTTAACATTAATAAATACATTTATAAATAAAGTCGATATCTAAAATGATTGCAATTGTATTTGTATTTGTGTCATTTATCATTCATATAAGTATTATATTTTTTGTAATATCAAGATTTGTTTTAAATTTTAATCCTTCATATATTTTTTTTATACTTGCTATTTTGAATATTCCAGGTTAATTTAATTGAAAGATACAATCTTCTAATAATAATGTTTGTTTAAATTTGCATGATTCATACCGTATACTCAATTATTTAATGAATAGGTAAATGACAAATAAATTAAATAAATTATTTGATGTAAAGTCTCATAATATAAACATTTTAATATATGATCTAATTATATAATTTTATTAAAATTTAAGAATTAGTATAGTTTTCTATCGATGTGTTTTAGATTGAATTCTAAAAGAATAGTTGAATTATCTGTTAATTGTATAAAACGTTTAAATTTTATCTATTTATTTATTTACTATTAAATAAAGAATTTAATAAGGTAATCATATCCTTGTAGATACGGGTTAAGAATACTGTCATGGTCCCTATGCTAGTACCAGGCAACTATAGAGATTTAAGTCAACAACCTGCGTAAAGTTCTCTAACCCAACCTCTTATTAACACTAGTAGTGTTCATAAGAGGGTGCTTTCGACGGATAATTATGCGAAAAAAGGTAGGAGTATTTAAAAAAAATATTGAATGAAGAGTATCCAAAAGAGGCATTTCAGAATATCTCGTGGGAAGAACTAGTATATTTAATTAGTAAGAAAGAGGTATGGGAGGCTGTGGCATCCATTAAAAAGAATAAAGCAGTAAAACCAGATGAAATACTAGTAGAAGTATGGAAAATATTAGGCAGTGTTGGCATAAAGTGATTGAAGGAACTTTTTAAAAGAATGGAGGAATAGTATTATGGTGCCGATAATTAAAGGTAAAGGAGACATGTAGGAGTATGGAAAGTGTAGAGTCATAAAGATTAGAGTCATAGTATGAAGATTTGGGAAAAGATAATATACAGGGTGGCCCACCACTCACTGACAACTTAAATAACTTTTGATTCAGTTAATATTTTTAGCTGATTTTTTTTTTAAATAATAGTTATACGTCAGGTCTATAGCTATATCTCAATAATTAATTTTTATACATTTTATTAAAAATATTAATTATTTTTAAATTTTAAATAAAATGTAAAAAAAATCTAAGATAGCTATTTTGTAGAGTAGAGTTTAAGAAAAATTTTAATAAAAAAATATCTTATTAATATTCAGTAGTAAATATTCTGTAGCATTTTAAAGTTTGTAAAAATTTTAATTTTCATGTATTATTTTACGGTATTAAACATTGAAATACGTATTGATAAATGGACAGAAGAAAACACTATCTTTTCGTGATTACTATAATTTACAAAAGATGTTAGGAACCATCCGATTGCGAACGGTTATTTATAACAATACAATGGTTTTACCCTTATACTTACCTTTTAGGTAAACATATTTACCTAAAATATAATTTTAAATTAAATCATATTTAATTAATTATTATATTAATTAATAATATAAAAATATATAAATAAAATAATATATAATTATATGTTTTCATTTTATTTTCGACAATTTAAGTATTGTTGTTCAAAGTGTATTAATAATTTTTAATTTAACATGTATTCAATTGTCCAAAAATTTTTTTTAGAATTTATGTAATTAAATTATTTATTTAATTTTGGCGAGTTACTTAAACTAAATTCACATCAAGCAAATTAAATTAACAAATTATAAATGTTTGTTTTAATAATAAATTATTGTTATTAAAAAATAATATATTAATTAAAAATAAAAATTTTAATATTAAAAATCAAGTTGTATAAATTAAAAATTCAAAATATTTATTTTTATTATTACAATAAATTGCAAACAATTGTGGATCATAAACGTTCATCGAAGAATATTTAGTATACTTAATAGAAACAATAGAATCCGTTTGACGGACGGACGTTTCGAAAATAGACCCCTAGGCAATTTTATTTTTACTCGGATAAGCTTTTTTAATTTATTTATAATAAACGATTCTAATATTTCTGAGTTTGCACAAAGTATCATTTGGATTGCTTAATTATTTTGGAAAAGGGACATGGAATGCGAAGACAGTGATTAAAATGGGGAAACTGGAAAGAGTAAAAGAATAAATAAAGAATGCAAAGCTAGACATACTTGATATAAGTCATACTAGATGAGCAAGAAATGGTGATTTCATATCTGAAGATTTTAGAATAGTAAAAATAAGAAAAAAAGGAAGAAATGGGGTGGCAGTGATATTATAAAGGAAGTGGAAAGACAATGTACTCAACTTGTTCTACTTCAGTAACTATTTATTATCTTGAAGTACGGATGAAGAAATTGAAGAGACATACGAACAGATTGAAGAACTCATACAACTAACAGAATGCAACTCAAATGTATTTATCATTGGTTATGTTAACGCCTTGATAGGACGTGAAAGAAGTAATTTCTCTGGAAAATATGCACTAGAGAAGAGAAAAAAAGAGGCACAAGATTGATAGTTTTGTGAACAATAGGAACTGATAGTAACAAATACATACTTTGAAGTTCTGCTAAGAAGAAGATACACATGGAAAGTGCCTGGAAATAGAAGTCAGTATCAAATAGATTTCATTCTCGTAAAAACTAAGTTCAGAAATCAAATAAAATTTAGCTATACCTACCCAGGATATGACATCGATAGTGACCGTAATATTGTAATGGCACAATGCAACATTCAATTTAAGAAAAGAATTAAAGTGATAAAAAAAAAAAATGGATCATTGAAAAACTAAAATATCTCAGAAGAGTTCAAAACGAATGTAGATGAATTTAAAATTACAGTAAAGCTGGGATAGTATAAAGATGGATATAATTAGAGTTGCAGATAAAATAATTGGTAAATATAAAATAAAACCGAGGAAGCAATGGATGACTGGAAAAATTCTTGAATTTATTGACAGAAGGAACAATTTAAGGAACAGAGATTACAACAATTTATATAAACAGATAAAAAACGAAGTGGTAGTAAAATTCCATCTAGCAAAAGAATGTTGGCTAAATTAAAACATACAAACGTAAATCTTATAATAAAACTAAAAAACTGCAATATAAAGTCAAGAAATCCAGCAAAAGGACAAGAATAAACAAGAATAGATCTGTCACATGTCTATTCTCTTTCACATTTTTAAATATAATTTACAAATATAAAAACAATTTTAATTCGAAAGAATTAAAAAAAAAAAAAAATGAAAAACAGATTTTTATATTTATATTTGAAGAAAAATCGGTCACAGTAATAAACGTGTTACGTATACAACCGCACATTGCCTTATATATGATTTTGACCTTTAAGCCAAAAGGTACAATTTGATTTGTTAAAAACAATGTTTGTGTATAATTAATGTATGAAAATTCTGTTTAAAATATTGAACTATTTATATATTTAAAGGTTTTATGGAATAATCGAATTTTATGCTAGGTAACCTAAAAAACCAGACTGATATTTTAAGAGACAAGGTATTTGCAATACTAAGATTTTCCCGTGGTATCAAATGGAATTATTAATTAAATTTAATTATGTCCAATTCCATTAGTGGAGAAAATTAGACATTATATTACGAATGATTATTGTTAATTTTATTTCTTTTATTTACATGGGTTTCTCAATTTATTAGTCATATAGTATTTTTATATTTATCCCATAAGTTTTATAAGGGATTGGTTACTAAATAAAATATATACTAAATAAATTAAAATACTAAGTTAGCAGCTTAGAATTAAAAAAAAAAAAAATTCATAATTAATTAGTTTATTTATTAAATAACGAGCTAATTAAGATAATAATTGTTCAATAATGACTTTAGACCAGTATGTTGGAAATTATTAACACTAATATATAGGAGAAGTTGAGCTGACAATATTTAAGTGATAAAAATAAAAACACCCAGGCTTTACCTTGTACCATTAATTTATAACTACTAGAATTGGTTAATAGAATTGTTAAAATATAATAAAAAAAATCTATGAAAAATGTTAATTGCGATATTTTCAAATTGAAAATAAAAATGTGTATGCAATTTTTCATATCAATTATTATTAAACATGTAGGATTTTTATTTATTACTATTGAATTAAGCATTTTCGACACTCTACTAACATAATTATTCATGTTCAATAATTAATTTAGGTAACTTATGATCATATTAAAATTAAATAAGTACAATAAGTATACAATATCCTATTATAACACACTTGTATACATAAGCCATTGACGCAAGTGACTTCTACCGAAATTAGTATAACTGCGTTTAAAAAATTGTATTATCATAAAAGTCTAATGATATTAGGTATATATCTATTATTATTTTAACCTTTTATAAAAAGTTAAATACATTATTAAATTTAAAGCTCTATTAAATGTTTACTAACTAAATACTTTCTAATGTGCTACTATATATTTAATGAGTCATTTAATTGCGCAACCAATAATTAATGAAAATAAAAATAATTTAATAGATTTTTTAATGTAAATTTGAATATAAAAAAAATGTAAACATTTGATTGTAAATTCAGAGATCCAGGTTTTGGGATGTATAGGGCTACAATAATCCTTTACTGAAACTATTTAGAGTACATTATATACGGCAATCATTGTAGTTCCTGTAGTAATTTACAAACAAGTGAAAGTAAAATAATTTAATTGCATGCAAATTAATTTTCTTCAAATTATTTGTAATAAAATTAAAAAAGAATTTTTGTAAATTTTTTATTTAAAATTTGTTTAAAACAGAAAGAAATTACTACTAACAGTCTTGAATAATGCATGAGTAGTAAAAGTTACTATTTATTGTTAAAAAAGATTTAAAATAATGTTTGGTATTTTAATATTACAATGATTAATTTATATCTCAATAAAAAAGTTTAATATCTGTACGCTGGAAAAAAATTATCACAAGATCATATATTTTCAAAAATGGGAAGAGCATTTTGTTTAAATTCTTGTTTATTGAATTTTTTGAAAATAATCATACATGACTGCTTTTCTGTTCTTAATGCTGCTTACATTAAAAACATTAACTATCATATTTCAAAATATGTTCGGTTTTATTTTAATAGAACAGCTATAAACAATGTTTTTTGATTAGATTTAAGATTTAGTTTTTATAGATATTTTATAGTCAACACATTTGGTATTTTACCATCACATTATAAGGTAGTAGAAACCTTGGGTAGTTGTCACAATTATATCATTTTACTTATTATAGAAAAGGTTCGATATTGTATACAGGGTGATTTTTTTATCATAACTCACTCAATTACTTGCAGAATAATAATAATTTAAACATTTTTTTTTTTTATTATCTTTAGTTACACATTATTCTTGAATTTTTAACTATGTAATACTTTTTAAGTTCATCCCTTATGCCTTGGAGGGGGGTCAACTTTGTTTTTTTAAATGGTAACACATATTTTTAATTTAATAAAATGTTTGAGTTTTTAATTTAATAGTAAATGGCATTTGAATTTTTAATATAACTTTATTAGCTTATTAGATATAAACATTTAAAGTTTTAAAATTTTGAGTTAATATACATGACATGTACATTGTACATGTATTATACATNAGTTTCAAAATTTTGAGTTAATATACATGTATAATACACATGGGATTGTAAATACAGGTAGCTAATTGGATTTTTATGACATTGCTGTCTCAGTCACGGATTGTTTATTATCAATTATGATTATCAATAGATATACTTTCTGTATTGTCAGTTAGTGTATTTATAAACTCATAACAATGTGCCTTACTACAATTGATAATAACAATGCTGTGTACCTGCTAATATCGATGTTATAAAAAACCAATTAGCTACCTGTATTTGTAATCCCTTGTGTATTATACCTGTATATTAATTCAAAAATTTGAAACTTTAAATGATTATATCTAATAAACGAATTAAGTTATATTAAAAATTCAAATGCCATTTACTATTAAATTAAAAACTCAAACATTTTATTAAATTAAAAATATGTGTTACCATTTAAAAAAACAAAGTTGACCCCCCTCCAAGGCATAAGGGATGAACTTAAAAAGTATTACATAGTTAAAAATTCAAGAATAATGTGTAACTAAAGATAATAAAAAAAAAAATGTTAAAATTATTATTATTCTGCAAGTAATTGAGAGGGTTATGATAAAAAAATCCCCCTGTACATATTTTTATTACAAAAAAAATATTTTATCCATTCATTATGAACCTCTGATATACTTGCAAATTATATTTATTAATTTATCAGTTAATTGTTGCTTAATAGCCCCACCCTTTATAAGTGTGGTGTTAAAAATAATAGTCTTAGTAGGTTTTAACTCATTAAGATTAAGTTAATTGGAAAAGGTTAACAAATCAATAGTTAAATTTTATTTTTTTTAAATAAATCAAGTTAAAGGTTCAATTGAAAAATCTCATTAACTTAACGAGTTAAGTTTATATAACTACTAGTAGGTTTGCAAAATTACTCATAGGGTATTATAAATTTTTGAGAGCTAAATTTTTTGGATTACAAAATAATTTTTCATAAAAAAAAAATTAATATAATATAATATTATATATTTTATATAATTTTATTTTTCAAATAAATATTTATTTTAATGTAAACTAGTTGAATATACGTCATACTGTCGTTTAAGTGACAAAACTACGTATCTTGACAAAAGAACATTTTTTTTTGAAATATACACGTGTTCAATGTGATACATATTTAAAATAAATAACCATTATTATTTCTTGTGATAACATAATTTTAGTGAACCAATGAATGTGTTTAAACTTTCGTAGATTTTTGTATTGCTTGAAATGTTTACTTATGTATTCACGATTTGAGTCATAAACCGACGTTTCGGATGTATTTACGATTTGCGTTGTAACTGAAAACATGGATACATCCGTTAACATTAAAAAAAACCATTTCTATTATTAGCTATACAAAAATAGTGTATTCTTTTCTTTCTCTCTATAAATTTGGGAAAATCGACGTCATATAGTAATCAATCACCACCGCGATAACTATATGACGTATTTTATTTTAGCATATATTAAAATAAATAAAATGTATAATCGTATATAGAAGTCTACAAGTATTTATTTTTTCGTAATCCTTAATTTGTACTGAGCTTCATAATCGCTATTCAAATTTCGATGGTTTATTATGTAAAATATTTTCAATAACTAGTGTTAGCTTCAACAACTTATTTAAGGTTCAAAGTTTGTGCAATGCCGGCTATATTTTCTTTAGTATCGGCAATTTGCGATTTTTTAACCTTTTTGTTTGTTTAATAAATACGATTGACCATACGTATTTTTGGGCATGCCTTAGCGGAAGGAAAGGAGAATATAAAATTGTGGAAATTGAGCCTTACAATATACTATAGATAGAAAGAAAAACAACATATATATATATATAATCACAATCTGATATTTCCGTTATGATAGAAAAATAATAATAAACAACAAGAACCAATGATAAAATGAAATTAGCACAAATTACTAATAAAATAAATAACATATATATCCCCTTTCTTATAACTAATACATATATTATGTGGACTGTATCCGTTAAAATAAACAATAAAAAAAATTCTTAGTAATTACCCACTGCCGTCTGAAGGTGATGAACACTGGAACACATCAGATGCAGGGAAGGCAACAAAAAACACCGTAACATATAACAAGCCGTTGAGCAGCTCAAATTGAACAATGTGGCGACAAGGCAATACTCGACCCAAAAGAAACCTGGTGACGATATTACCGAAACGGCCGACTAATTGAGCGCGAATGAATTCTTCAAGACCACTGCCACACACACAGGGACCGGTCTAAACAGCAGCGCCGCCGTACCGTTACGAAGGTGGTGGTTTTTTTTTTTAGTGGGAAAAAACATTGAAGGTCGCGGCGTATATTATATAAAAAACGCGGAATCTCCGGAATACTAGACGGCTACAGAACAAAAAAGATAAAAACAAATTGCGTTGTGTCAGCGGCATACCCGTTGTGACAAACACGAACGTGTATGATGTGATCGACTGACCTGCTCTCCCTCACTTACCGTGTTTTCATATTAAATTAAATGTATCGAATCACCTCACATTAATGTGTATCTAACAAAGTTATTAGTATGTTTTTCATAACATATAAGCAAATGTTATAACAAATAAAAAAAGTAATTTTGAGGATTTTGATGATATAATTAGTATGAGTAATATATTTAAAACAAAAACGTATTAAATCATATAAAGTAAAAAAAAAAAAGAAACAGTTGTTATTAAATATCTTAAAAGCCCCTAAAGATATTTTAAAAGTAGAAAAAATGGATTTAATATCAAAATGATTAAGTTTGTGTTTAGAAAATAGAAATAATTATGATTCTATATGAGTTTGCTTTTGTGAAATATCATGAGAATTAAATTAAATAGATTGGGATTATTATTTTAATAAATACATTTTTACGCTATTAATGATTTTTACTAAGCTTGAGAGGTATAATTCTAAGAAACGTACCATATTATTATAACGGAAAAATAAATTTCTACCATAGTTTAGTGTTGAATTTGGAAATCTGTTTAAATAAAAAACTGTATCCTATAAAAATGTTTAATTATCAAAATATATAAGTAATTATATTATATATTTTTTAATTTAATAGCAAAATGTAAATTTTTTACTTTATTTTGTCATAGTAAATATATTGATAAATTAAATATATTAGTTGATAAGTTAAGTAAAGTAACTGTAATTGGTAAAATTTGTACATAAAGTATTTGTTTTTAATTAATATCAAAATATCTTTAAAAATCAAATCGAGTAGAATTTTTTACGAGGGAAGACTTTAGGAATAAATAAATCTATAGATTTAATATAATTTATTAAGTGCCATATTTACAATGATAGATATTTGACCTATTAATATTTCTTAGTTATAAGGACATTTGATATAATCTCTACATTTAAAATTATAATAACAAGTAGATTTATAGAAATCTCGTACATAATTTGAGCATTGTATCTTTTTTTTGATACTGCATGGCAATTGTTTAATTATACTAATGATTCAGAAGTGATATTTACTAGAAGAGAGTTTAAATTAGAAAAAAATTAATTTTAATAAATACCGTAACTATTAGAAATAATGTTATGTTGATATTAAAATTTAATTATAATTAAAAAATGAAAGGCTTTTGAAGATTTCATTCACCTTGGTCAATTATATTCCACCATAAATAATTAATAATTTCGTGTTCATCCAAAAATATTCTGCATCGAGTAAATTATTATCATCCATATGAATATATAACTTTGACCTAATATGTATATTTTTAACAGCCTCTGTATTCACTGAATAAACGCTTGGTGAGCTATAATTAACATCAACAGTGAATACTGACATATCTCACCATTGCATATACACACAAGTATATAACAACATTATGGATGGGATCATAATAATAATTTGATAATTAACTCTTATGAATGCATATCACTAACCCTCGCCAGTCATCAAACAAAAAGCAGTTTTAACTCTACAGCATGATAAATATTGTACTTAAATCATTAAGTTAAGATTTGAATCATATATTGAATGATTTAGCCACGTTTATGTTAGAACAAAAAAAATCAGCTTTATACAATGAAATATTATATTTTAATTCGGTTATTTTTGTTCAGTAGACTTCGAACATTTTGGTAGTGTACATATAATACACATTTATTATTTACAATTTAAATAATATTCACATAATAAATAGAATATTAAAAAAAAAATTAGTTTCTTTTTGTTACATAAATTAATTTATTTTCTAGACATTAATTACTTTTTACTGTCATCCTTTAAAGATGTCGACTTTAATTTTTAGAAATAACAATATTAAATAAAATTAGCTCTTATACTAAATTAATAGAAAATATCTATTAATTATAAATTCATTAAATTTAGATCATTTAATAACATAATTAAAAAATTGATGCGTCGATAAAAAATTTTAGACTATCTAGAAGTTGTAATAATTTAGAAATATAGACTGAGGAAGAATGTTACTATTTATATTATTAGTCATTTCTAGGCTGCATTCTCCTTTTCATACTCAATTATAAATATGTTAATAACTTATAACTTTTTTTGAAAAAATAAATTTTTTCTTCTATATTTTTTTATACACATATTATTTTTCAAACATAAAAAACGTATGATATAATTTTAGGTTATTTTATCTTTTAAACATGTATTTGTATACTAACTGATAAATATAGACGACGATTTGAGTTTTTTTTTTTTTTGATAGAGAAATACATATTTACAATATGAAATACAAATAAGAGTTTTCAAAATAATAAATCTCTATTATTTCTTGAGATAATGTAGTTATAATAAAAATTTTTTTGTTAGTTATTTAAAAATAATGTATTTAATTATTCCTCCTAATAATTTCGAAAATTGAGATACAGTTCATTACGGAGACAGTGGTATGCAATAATTATAAAAATAATTTTTCAATTATTCGTCTACGTAATTAAACATTTATTTTTTTTGACATATTTAGAATTTTATTAAAAATAGCTATTACCAAAAAATATATGTTAATCTGACGTTGAATAAACAATAAAAAATGATTTTAACATAAAATCTATATATCTCTATTAAGCTATAAAGAATAACTGAATTAAACTATAATAAATTTACTTATTTATTCCCACTTTTGAATTTCACCAACTATAATGTAAATATAATAATATAAAAACTCTTCTAAAAATACGTGCTTTTAGTGTAAAATATTTGATACTAGGCCCGTAATTTATCGTAAACAATTAAAAGTTCATATATTAACATAAGTGGCATAATTTTAAAGATGTTATTTTGCAATAAAATGAAATTATTGAACATTTTATTATTTTATATGGCAAATAAGTATAAAGTATTTTATAAAAAATATAAGCTCCAAAAATATATACAAGTAAACAAATGATTCAATTATTATTTATGGTAATTTATATAAGCTAAATACATAATTAAAAACTACTAATTAATTAATCTTCATTTACAGAGTTCAAATTAGAAAATGGTTCTGAAACAAAATTCATAAAACTATTATAAAATAATATTAATATTAATTATATATCAAATATTTTTAAAATACAAGTGTTTTATTTCCTACTAACTCTTAAACTTCAAAAAATGTTGTTAAATTTCATGTAGTTATAAAAGGTAAATCTACATAAAAATCAAATAAAAGTCGTGATTCGTAAATATTTATTCAATTATAATTGTGAATTTGTGTATCATTTTTCACTAAATTTGAACTAAATTTTTTATTTTGTTTAACTTTTGATCAAGTTTCAATATTGTATGTATCTATATGTATATGTTGGTTAATGGTTGATGTTATAATCATTTATTATTTTTATTAAGACCAAATATTAAAAGAGATATGCCTTTAACAATTTTATGTATGTAGCAATGAAAAAAAAATGTTTGAAATGTTAATTAGTAAAATTTGATATGTGTTTATACTTAGATACAATAGATCTCGTATTTATGTAAAAATAAAAAACTCTTTGATCGTGATTTATCTCATGGTTCTTTTATTTATCATGAATGGACATAACAAATATTTATAGGAAATTAAAAATTTAATACAAGAACTCGGTTATAGATCATGGATTATTTTGTATAATAGAGCAATAAACCAACTATGAAATTTTTAATCATTATTAACAAAGATTATTTTTTTATATTCATCATCAATATAAAAAATTGCGTAAAAGAACAACTAAATTTATATCCTATCTTTTTAAATTGGATGTTCCATTATAAATTAACTAGAGAAATTGAGTATAAGTTTGAGTTTAAGTAGAAGCATGTTTTAGAGAATAATATTGTATGAAAATGTCTTTCAGTTACGGTAAATGTACACATTATTGGTTATAAATATACAAGCGTATTGTTTTATTCATATTTTATTAATATGATATACCCATTTTAAATATATATCTAGGTAAATAATAAAATAATTATCATAATAAATAAATACTTTTTATTTAATTATCTTCATGTTGTCAAAATTATTTTTTGAATTAGACCCCTAACATTGTCTTAATAGTTAAAATAATGAATTAAAATCAAAGACTTGAGTAGCTTAAAAATCAAAGATTCTAAACATAATTTAAACAAATTGGCTATTTTAAAATAATTTCATCTTACCTATTTCACATTCTTGAATAATTTCTAGTGGTTTTATTGTAAATAATTCTTCGTGAGGAACAGTTCTTTTTATTATTTCAAATATGCATTTATATGATGATAAAGAATTCACAAAATTATTGATATTACTAACTTCTCTATTGCTTTCGCTTATTATTTTTTTATATATTTCGTCTGATAAATTAGTTGAAATTTTATCAGCTATAGTAAATTCAAGATTGTTCAAAATCATAGGTTTCGAGCACATTCTTAAAAGACTTGAAATTAATTCTGGATGTTCAGTCTTTATGGAACTCTTAGGTTCCATATATATTATCTCTTCAAATTTTTTCAAAACATTTATTAGGTATTCGTTTGGTTTGTCTGCAAACAAATTTAAATCAACAAATTTTTTAAAAATATCTTTAAGTAAAATTCCAATTTTAGTTATATCTTCTGTAAACTTTATTGAGATGAATTGGGCGTAGAATATTTGTTTGAATACAATTAAATAGTTACTTATAGATTTAAACACAGGATGAATCGTTGAAGCTAACACTTGCTGTTGGTATGATTTTATAAATTCTGCTTTATAGTTTAATGAAACACAATAAAATAACTCTACTACTGTACTTTTTATTTCAGCATCATTATTTGTAGTTAGAATTACTTTTCTTATTAAATTTAAGCCATTATTTTTTTGCTTAAAATCTATACTTGAATTATTGGAAATAACTGGATTTAAAGAATTGGCTTTAGAATTTTTTGGATAAGCCCAACCAGACATCAAATCGTAAAATAGCATATTAGTTGGATGGAAGTCATTATAACTATCGTTCTCAAGTGTTTCTTTAAAGGCTACAAAACTCTGGTACTTTAAAATTTGTATATCTTCCATCAATTTCTTTGTACTAAGAGTGGCCATATGATTATCGCTCATTTTATACACTATTTCTTTTAAATCTGTAAAACGCTTATCAATCTTCCCCATTAAACAATTTCTACATTTTGAATTTATGTACTGCGACAATTCTTCAGTCATAATATTGTAATAAAGAATGAATTTATCTCTTGATAATTTTACATAACCATCAACTGTTGAATTTTCATTGATATTTCCTTTTAGATTATTGATGTATAGATTAACCGTCATTAAATCAGGTACAAATACATTACTTTTCAAACTTCGCAATTCATCAAGCATAGCCAAAATATTTTTTGATTGGGACTGTAGATTAGAATTATAATAAATTAAGTTTTCTAACGTAAAGGTCTCGATATTGTTTTTATAGTGGACTGCTACGAAGCGTTGTTCATTTAACTGAAGGAATTGTAGCATGAATTTCGAGAAAACACAGTGTAATAGAGTAAAATTCTCATCATTGCTTTTATCTAAAAAATGTAATTAAACCATTGAAAAACACATTAAGTGCATATAGAATTAATATAATAAAAATTGATCACTTGAGACTAATATTAATAAAAATTAAAATCATATTTAAAATATCGATTTAAAAATAAAAAATATTTAACTCAAAGAGCCAAAAAAAAATTACTAAATCACTACGGATTTCGGGAATAATGTTCTTATTTCGAAATTTTCTATTGCCTCCCTTGTGTCAAGTTCTTTGTAATTATTTACGTTTTCAATTAATTCTATGATTTTAATAGAGTGATTATGAAATAAGGGAACAAAATTTTGATAATTACTCGAAAAACACACGAACGTTCAAATAATTAAAATCACAGCTGGTGACACAAAATGGTAGCTTTTAAGTATATGATTTACAGATTAGCTAATATTACGATAAATAAAACGGATTTCGACAAAGAACTCAAGGTTATAAGATAAATAACTAGATTTAATAGGTATAATGAAAAGGTAATTTCAAAATTAGTAGGAGCACAAAAGAGGAATAAATAAAAAAAGAATTGCAATTAGTGCACTTACTAGCATGGTAGAACAAAAAGTAATTATATTGTCAATTTCATATTTCCAGGAATTTCAAGTGGACTAGCAAGAATTTTTAAGAATTTTGGTATTACTTTAGTAAAATATTTATTAGGTAATAAATGTTACGTTGGTCAAACAAAAATAAATATAGGGGTCAAGTTTAAAGAAAACTTAAAAAACAATATAAATCAAGAAGTTGATCAATTTCCTGTGGCTAATAAATTATTGACACAAAATCAATCAATTAAAACCATAAAACTAATTGAAAATGTAAA
Source organism: Daktulosphaira vitifoliae (assembly GCF_025091365.1). Classification (NCBI taxonomy): domain Eukaryota; kingdom Metazoa; phylum Arthropoda; class Insecta; order Hemiptera; family Phylloxeridae; genus Daktulosphaira; species Daktulosphaira vitifoliae. The sequence goes on from NW_026099574.1 coordinate 30,536,114, forward strand.
TAATTACAAAGAATTTTACATAAGGGAGGAATGGAAAATTAAAAAAATAAGAACAATTTAATTAGTTGGAATCTGAAAAATTCATTGTTGAACCTATGTAATTGTGATAATATTACTTTGTGAAAACGTTAATTGGTGATAAGGTATTTAAGGTATATACTTGGGATATATAAGAAGGGTTATTAAGTCGTGGTGTCAGAATGTGTTTAACGTTGATAATGGTAACATTATTCTCGAAATACGTATTCGTGGTGTTTTAGTCAATTTTTTTGGCTTTTTAAGTTTAATATTTTTAATACAGATTTAATTTTTATTATAGAGTTCATATGAAATACCTTTTTTTATGAATTAAAAAATAATTCAATTTTAATTTGATCTATTTTATGATATTTTATAAATTATATTTTGTTATTATTTAAAAATAACTATAAAAACTTATTAGGTATGAAAAATATAATTTCTTTTTATGTTCCGAAGCATTAATTTAGGTACCGTGTAAATGTATTAACGACATAATTATAATGAACTTTTATTGTATAAGTTTGGTTTATAAAAAAATGTTGAATGAAATTAAATCTATCGTTCATAGTATTAGTTACTTGTTTTTTTAAAAACTTAGGAACCTAATTTTCAAATACTTTGAAACTAAAATGGATCTCATGTTTTTTTATATATGAACCTACTCTAACTATTGCTATCTAATAGCTTATACGAGTAAGATAATTAACACAATATAATATATACATTTCAAGAATATATATTTAGAATAATATAATTGCACTATCACACCACTACCAAATTATTTTAACTTGATATGATATTAAAAACATAAGACCCATCAGTTAATTTTTTTATGAAGTAAAAAATATAACTTACGATTAGCTGCATCACTTTTATTGACCTTTATAGTTGGCTCTCTTCTAGACGTATTATTTGTCAATATAAATTGGTTTTTTATTCTATTTGATCTACTATTTAAATCTTCTTTTTGGTTTTTTATTTTATTTTCAGCTAAATCATTATATATATTTAGTAGTTGACTTACTCGTGATCCTACTTTCTTTATATTATTATTACTCGGAATGTCTTGGGTTTCATTTGCTATATTAATATTATTTCCAATTGAATTATCCAAAATACGTTTTTCAATATTAGACTTTAATTCATTGAATTTTAAGATTCCAATTTGGTAATCACCTTCATCATTTTTATTTGGGTTACTTGATGAAGAACAATCTGTAGCAAATTCTATTTCTTTATTTTCGCTATTATACTCTGATTTAATTTTTACAGAATTATTATTATTATTGGGTTCATTTTTTACTTTTAGATTTTCATCGACTTTTTCATGTAGAACAATATTGTTTTGATTATTACTATTTATTAAATTTACGCTTTTATTAGAGTTACTTGACCTATTATTTTCAAAACTATTTTTTCCTTTTTTATCCTTATCAATATCATTAATGCTGGTAGCTTTAAGTTTGATTAAAGAATTATTTCTATTTAATTCTGCTTTATTCGTTCTATCAGTGTTTATCAATGAACTGCTTGCGAAATTTATATTTTCTACTTGATTATTCGTACCATTTTCATTTAATTCATTATTTTCTTTTTTATTCATATTTGTTAAACAAATATTTGTGATTTTATTACTAGAACCGTCACTAATATAATCTAAATCATTGTCGCTATCAAAAATAGTTAGTATACTTGATGATGACAAATTCATACTATTACATGAAAAATCCATACTCCTAGATAGGTCAAATTCATCGTGTTCATTTAAATCACTATTATCATTACTATTTATATCATTAATGGAAACATTTGTGATTTTATTACTAGAATCGTCACTAATATAACCTAAATTATTGTTTGTATCACATCTAGTTAATGTACTATTTAATGAAAAATCGATACTTTTAGATCGGTCAAATTCATCGTGTTCATTTAAATCACTATTATCATTACTATTTATATAATTAATGGAAACATTTGTGATTTTATTACTAGAATCGTCACTAATATAATCTAAATTATTGTTGGTATTAGAACTAGTTTGTGCACTATTTAATGAAGAATCTATACTTCTAGATCGGTCAATTTCATCATGTTCATTTAAATCACTATTATCTTTATTATTTATATCATTAATGGAAACATTTGTGATTTTATTACTAGAATCGTCACTAATATAATCTAAATTATTGTTGGTATTAGAACTAGTTAGTGTACTATTTAATGAAGAATCGATACTTCTAGATCGGTCAATTTCATCATGTTCATTTAAATCACTATTATCTTTATTATTTATATCATTAACGGAAAAATTTGTGATTTTATGACTAGAAGCGTCACTAATATAATCTAAAATATTGTTGGTATTAGAATTCATTAAAGAATTGTTTGAAATAATGATACTTTCGGTTCGGTTAATTGAACCAGTTTCATTTAAATCACTATTATCTTTTTTATTCATATCAGTTATGGAAATATTTGTGGTTGTAGGTTTATTATTAACATTTTGACTAGTATATCTTTCACTATTGTTAGTATCAGAACTATTTAATAGACTGTTTGATAAATTGACATTTACAGCTTGATTAGTTGAACTATTTTCTCCAATTTTTTTCCCCTCTTTTTTACCCAAGTCAATGACAGAAATGTTCGCAGTTATAGGTTTATTTTTAGATGGAATATTATTTGTTTCTACGCTGTTATTTAAGAATTTATTATACATGCTGTTTAATTTATTACTATTTTGGGATACTAATTCTGTTTGGTTAAATTTCGTATTATTTATACTGTTATTTGCTTCTTTTTTTACGTCAATTATTGATACTGGTTTGGAAAATAGTAAATTTTTATCATAATGAGATAGATTTTCTAAAAAAAAAAGATCATGTATTAGCGTATAAATGGTGAGAATTATATTGAAAAACATGTAGTTAAAAAATTTTCCCTTTAATTTTCTTTTTTTAAATTAATTAAATTTATTTAAATATTTTTTTTATTATTTAAAGAGAAACAAATATCGACTTCATAAAAACAAAAATAAATAGACATTTATAGCAACCAAAATTAACTTAAATATGTTCTGTATCAAACAAGTCTCTCGAATCAGTTATCTATTTTAGCACCCAAATAATTTATTTAAATAAGTCAACGATAATAACTTTTAATCCAATAATCATTATTCATTAATTTTCTTTTTTAGCAATTTTTGTTCTCTATTATGGGTAGAATACGAGAACGTGTTGTAATTTTGCAAACTATATCTCAATAAATATGTGTTACCATTTAAAAAAACAAAGTTGACCCCCTTACAAGGCATAAGGGATGAACTTAAAAATTATTACATAGTTAAAAATTCAAGAATAATATGTAACCAAAGATAATAAAAAAAAGAATTTTTAAATTATTATTATTCTGCAAGTTATTGAGTGGGTTATGATAAAAAAATCACTCTGTATAATGTTTTAATCTCAATAAATACTTAGCTCAAAAATTTTATCGATTTTTTACAATATATTGTAAGAAAAGTGCTTAATATTGGATATCATGAAAATTTTAAAGTATTACTAAGTATAAAATCCTTATTTCGTATTTTTATAATAGACAAATAATAAAAATATACTTTAACGTAGCCCAAAACTACAAAAATTAATCGAAATAATATTGAACCAAACGTTTATATATATTCAAATAAAACTATAGACAATAATTCAATAATATACTTATCATCTTACCTGTACTTTTTACATTTAATATATTTAATGGCTCTACTTCAAACAAATCGTTGTGTGAAACGGTTTTTCTAATAATATGGAATGATTTTTTATTTTGAATCAACGCATTTACGTATGTGTCGACTATATTCAATTCTCCGTCAATTGTACGCAATAGATTTAGACATTCTTGGTATGTAATATAATTTTTTAATTGATAAACTTTCAAATTAAGCTTAAGTTTATTTATACTCATTGCTTGAGTCATGGTCGTTATTGCATTATTTATCCAATTTGGTTTACTGTTGTATAAATTAAAGCTCGATAAATTATGAGCCAAATCGGAATATAACTTGTTGATTTTAAAATCGTATAATTCCGTGCGAGTTATGTTTTGAATTATTTTTACTATTGAATTAGTTAGATTAGTTATATGAGCTCTAAATGTTCTATCGAATTGTGTAGAGTAAAGCTGTTTATAAGTATTGAGGAACGATATAATAAGCATAAATACTGGATGAATTGTAGCAGCTAAAAATTGTTGTTGAAATGATTTCATATAATATCCATCAAAATTAAGTAATGCACTTTCGTATAATTTTAGGATAGTTGTTTCGGTGTTATAGTTAACTTGTACTGTAACGGATCTCATCAAACTAAGGCCATCAGGTGCTTTGTACGTACTGTGAAACTTGCTATAAGAATTCATAATATCGAAAAACAATAAGTTTGAAGGGTGAAAGTCTACATACCTAATTTTAAGGATATTTTGTTCAAATACACCATTAGCTGTTTTTTTTAAACCCTCTAAACAATTATAAGCAACTTGAACATCATCTATTTTATTTATATTAAGGCAACCTCGTTGGCTTATTGTTAAATATTCAAATCGCTTTTCAACTTGAATAAAAAATAAATTTGTGTTATCACATTCATGATCTAAAAACCTTTGTAAATGAGTGGTAATCAAGTCATAATTTATTTTAAACCCAATTCTCAAATGTTGTTCGTCAGTTAAATATGTATTATTATATGTATTTTCATTATTAGAATACATATAAGTATGACCCATTACATTATTTAAGTATAAATTTACCGTCATTAGATCTGCAGAAAACTGTTTATCTATTTTTTGTAACTCGTCCAGCATCACCAAAATTATAACGCTTTGTGTTTGTATATTATTTCCATAATATTTCAAGTGATTCATATAAGTGACATTCGGGACATTTAGGTTTGATGACAAAATGAAATACTTTTCATTTAGCTGAAAAAAATTTAACATATATTTCGAAAACAAACAATGTAATTTCATGTGACCGTAAAAATTTGCAAAAACTGCAGCAAAAAGAATCAAAAACACAATTAGCCGAAACATAGTTTATGATAATTTAAGTAAGAAAACGCGTAAAATGTTTTTAAGGCTTAACTTTACTTCTTTAAAATTTCAATATCCTGTCACAGATAAATGATTGAAAAATAAAAAATAAATGTATTAAATGTATAATAACTAATACGGTATATAAACCTTTGAAAAAATAATAATATATAATTAAATATTTCAGTGTATGATAATATTGATAAAAACCAACGTCAATTCTTAAAATACACATTAGCGTAATTAACACTTGCGTCATTTTATATTGTCATCTTAATACTTAGATTGTAATGTTTAATAATTTTAACATGTGTGCATAAATTTAAACCATTAATTTATGATATTTTGCGATAAAATTGACAGTATAATCAATTGTTTTTAATACGCAATAAAAGTATTAAATGTATGTGAAAAATTTTTGCTTAGGAATAACAGAATAAGAAACTTTTTAATTACGTGTTTAAATGCGTTTAAATTTTCAATTAGTATAAATCTATATCATAATAATTATTTCACTTATAATGGAATAAATTTACCAATAAATTAAATAGAATTAATTAGCCACAAGTGATCATTTTTTATTATATTTTTACAAATAAATTCTCAAAACAGTAGAAATAGTATACTTAAAAAAAAAATTTTTGCATAAAAATGTGACCTGGATTCTACTTGATTTTAAAATAAAAAAAAAATATCAAAATTCACGTAAAAGTAGTGATAGTAATTTTTATAAACATGCATATTTAATAATTAATTTTGATGGTTATTATCAAACAGAGTACGCCCTATTTCTAAATAATAACCAACACTATAATGGATAGCGTTTCTAGATACTAATATGTATTAAATTTCTTTATACATGATAATGTATAATATAATATAATATTATGTTATTATTATGTTGTAATACAATAATTATAATTAATTATCTATAGACAAGTAATTATCAAATATATAAAATAATTAATTACTTTACTTACATTTTTTCATAAAAACAAAAAAAAATTACCTACCAAATATGTACTATTTTTATTAACCAACATGGATATTTGTTTACAGTGTAACAATAGTACCGAAATGCTGATATCAGCACCTTATATACAAGGTGCCGCTTTGCATAGAATTTATTAATATTGAACACGCTCGAAAATTTAATACACAATTATCAATACATATATTGATGATATATTATCAAAATACATATTACCATGCGCAACGAATAACACAGTAACTCAAAAATTCAACTTTGACATTATGAGCCATATGAATTTCTGTTTTACTCGTCTCATAATAACTTTTGTCAAAATGTTGAAAATTTGGTTTGAATCGGAATTAATCTACTTAGAAAATTGATAAACAAATAGGGTGTAATCAAATAAATTTTATTTTTGAACTCCTGAAAAGTAAGAAAAGTTTCTGCCTTTATCCTTGCGCATATCAATATAACTCAGGTTATATGAGTTTAATATAGCCATTTATGAATAATGAGCAAAATAAAATGTTAAAATTCAATTGCTGCATGATTCTATAAGGACCTATAAATTATTAGTTATTATGAAAATNTAATAACTTTTGTCAAAATGTTGAAAATTTGGTTTGAATCGGAATTAATCTACTTAGAAAATTGATAAACAAATAGGGTGTAATCAAATAAATTTTATTTTTGAACTCCTGAAAAGTAAGAAAAGTTTCTGCCTTTATCCTTGCGCATATCAATATAACTCAAGTTATATGAGTTTAATATAGCCATTTATGAATAATGAGCAAAATAAAATGTTAAAATTCAATTGCTGCATGATTCTATAAGCACCTATAAATTATTAGTTATTATGAAAATAATTTTTTTTATCATTAACAAGATTCTAAAACTGGCGGTTCTCCCATCATTCATTTTTCCGGCTTTGTTATTTCCTAAGAACCGATTATTGGATTTATGGCACCTCCCATGTATGAAAGTACTTGTAATAATAATCTATGCAAGGATAGACAATTATATTAAAAATCCCTCTCCTCTCCTCGGGATTATATAATTCCGGAGCCTCTATGTAAAATTATAGGCGCAATCTGGATGGTCATAAAGAGCTTAACTTCCTAATTCTGCCACAGCATCCCAAAAATTATATTCTTTGTATTAGTGTCTTAGTTATAAGAGTGGCTGGACTGTTGCAATTCTCTGTGAGTACCATTAGAAGTGTTTATAATCAATTGAGTTAAGTATCTTAAGTTTATTATTATTGTTGTGAACAATATTTTATTAACATCGCCCAAAAAAATATATCCAACTATTTTTTAAAGTTGGTTAAACTATACGAACAGTACTCTTAATTATATAATTATATTGTCATCAAATGAATCATGTGGTGCAGTTTAGCAAAGTATACACTTAACACTAAGAACTGTTAAATTATCAGAAACTTATTTTATATTACTTGTGTTATAAAAATATTTCAATATAATAATTTGCCAAACAATTATTTTTTTCTAACTACGTTAATATATAAAAATAGTGCGTAAACCAGTAAATATGACGCTTGCACGAGGATAAATATAAAATAATTACGATTTAAATACAGGGTGATTTTTTTATCATAACCCACTCAATTACTTACAGAATAATAATAATTTAAACAATTTTTTTTTTCATTATTTTTAGTGTAACTAAAAATTATTCTTGAATTTTTAACTATGTAATACTTTTTAAGTTCATCCTTTATGCCTTGGAGGGGGGTCAACTTTGTTTTTTTAAATGGTAACACATATTTTTAATTTAATAAAATGTTTGAGTTTTTAATTTAATAGTAAATGGCATTTGAATTTTTAATATAACTTAATTCGTTTATTAGATATAATCATTTAAAGTTTCAAATTTTTGAATTAATATACAGGTATAATACACAAGGGATTACAAATACAGGTAGCTAATTGGTTTTTTATAACATCGATATTAGCAGGTACACAGCATTGTTATTATCAATTGTAGTAAGGCACATTGTTATGAGTTTATAAATACACTAACTGACAATACAGAAAGTATATCTATTGATAATCATAATTGATAATAAACAATCCGTGACTGAGACAGCAATGTCATAAAAATCCAATTAGCTACCTGTATTTACAATCCCATGTGTATTATACATGTATATTAACTCAAAATTTTGAAACTTTAAATGTTTATATCTAATAAGCTAATAAAGTTATATTAAAAATTCAAATGCCATTTACTATTAAATTAAAAACTCAAACATTTTATTAAATTAAAAATATGTGTTACCATTTAAAAAAACAAAGTTGACCCCCCTCCAAGGCATAAGGGATGAACTTAAAAAGTATTACATAGTTAAAAATTCAAGAATAATGTGTAACTAAAGAAAATAAAAAAAAAAATGTTTAAATTATTATTATTCTGTAAGTAATTGAGTGGGTTATGATAAAAAAATCACCCTGTATATTCTAAAAATTAAACATTATAGTTAAACAAATAATTGATCACTTGCGAGGTATTAATTTTAATATATTCAAGAAAAATATACTTATTTTAAAACGTGAACTTAAACTAATGTCGTCAAAAACCTTACAATAATTGAATATTTTAATTTTACTTTGATCAATTTGCTGGTTTTTTTTTTTGTAATAATTAATTGATTTACTCAAGTCTGAATAATTTTATTTAACAGGTAAAAATGAACTATTATTGCAAAATACATACTATTTTACTGAAAGTAATACTTTTAAATGTTATAAGTGTTTATACAAATGATGAATTTAGTCAGAATACTGAAAATAAAACATCTATTACTATTGACGATTTGAATATACTCATCAGAGAATATCCTGCATTTTTACAGTTGAAATTACAAAAACAAGAATATTACACAGGAAAAGATATAGCTCGTTGTCCTTTACCTTACAACGAAANTGCGAGGTATTAATTTTAATATATTCAAGAAAAATATACTTATTTTAAAACGTGAACTTAAACTAATGTCGTCAAAAACCTTACAATAATTGAATATTTTAATTTTACTTTGATCAATTTGCTGGTTTTTTTTTTTGTAATAATTAATTGATTTACTCAAGTCTGAATAATTTTATTTAACAGGTAAAAATGAACTATTATTGCAAAATACATACTATTTTACTGAAAGTAATACTTTTAAATGTTATAAGTGTTTATACAAATGATGAATTTAGTCAGAATACTGAAAATCGAACATCTATTACTATTGACGATTTGAATATACTCATCAGAGAATATCCTGCATTTTTACAGTTGAAATTACAAAAACAAGAATATTACACTGGCAAAGATATAGCTCGTTGTCCTATGCCTTACAACGAAAATACGATATTAGACGATCCCGATGTTGTGTCGTCTGAATTATTCAACCCAAGGGAATGTAAAAAACCTTGGATATGGACGCGAAAAAATGAAATAGATGTTCCTGTACCTATTAACGGTACAGTTGGTAAAAAATTAGGAGATATCATTAAACCATGTATTAAAAACAATACTAATATTATACAATGTTATACTCACTATCTAAATGTAATCGAAAGCGTTGGTTTAACATTTGCAGATAGATTTTGTTTATATATGATAGAAATGTATGATAGAATTTTGGTATTGACTAATAAAATAGATTATTTAAACAAATTTAGTTTGTTTAATATTAAAACTAATACATCAGTACTTCACTCGATTTTAAAAAATACTTATCAACTATTATTTAATATATATATTGCATTTAGTCGATACTATATTTCTACTCTACCTCTTGATTGTGTTATACATCTCAAGGTGAATGTGTTTAATATTAATAAAGGGAATAATGCATTTGTTCAAAAACTTAAAGAACAATTTTTAAATTGTCGGGAATTAATGAAATCAAAACTAAATTATGCTGTATTAGGCAATATTGAGAACTGGGAATGGGATATTACTTCTGATAACAAACCTGATGACACTGTATTAATGACTACACAATACAAAAATGATAAAGTAGGATTAAATCTATTTCCGTACAACGAAAGAAAATAAATTTAATTTTTTGTATAAACAAAGAATAAGTGTAAATATTATTTATTGAAAAATTTATTTTTATATTAACCATAAAATTTTGAGTTAATTATTTATTATATTAGTTTTTAAGGATTACAGACTAATATATATACACACTTACATATTTAAATACTACATAGATCACTGGTTTTACATGGCAACCTCTTCTAACATCAGTGACTCTATTACAGCACTATACACTAACATGTTAGTCAGCTTTTGGAGTGGTATACTACGTAACTGACCAAGGGTAAAAAAAGTCGTGTTGACTGGGTATGTTGTATTATTATATCAGTTATAATTGTTTATGTAAATGATGAATTTAGTCAGAATACTGAAAGTCAAAAATCCATAACTATTAATGATTTGATATACTCAGCAGAGAATATTCCGCATTTATACAGTTATTATTTATTATAATTTATTCAGTTATTTGTAATTACAAAAACAAGATTATTACACAGGAAAACATGTATCTCGTTGTCCTATGCCTTACAACGAATATACTATATTAGACGATCCCGATGTTGTGTCGTCTGAATTATTCAACCCAAGGGAATGTAAAAAACCTTGGATATGGACGCGAAAAAATGAAATAGATGTTCCTGTACCTATTAACGTTACCATTGGTAAAACATTAGGAGATATCATTCGACCGTGTATTAAAAACAATACTAATATTATACAATGTTATACTCACTATCTAAATGTAATCGAAAGCGTTAACATTTGCAGACAGAAATTGTTTGTAACAATTGAATATTGGGATAGAATTTCATTATATCTAAAAATATAGATTATTCAGAAAAATTTAGTTTGTTTAATATTAAATTTTATGTTCCACAATTTGTCTTTATTTTAGATAATTTTTAACAACTTTTTAAAAATATTTATGATGCATTTATACAGTATTATATTTCTACTCTACCTCTTGGCTGTATTGCGAATATAACTCGTATGATTTTTGGGACTGATAAAAAGAGTAAGTCATACCACAAAAAATAAAAAAAATCAATTCTCATTNAAAAAGAGTAAGTCATACCACAAAAAATAAAAAAAATCAATTGTCATATTGTCGAGAATTAATGAAATCAAAACTAAATTATGCTGTATTAGACAATGTTGAGAACTGGGAATGGGATACTAATTCTGATGACAAACCTGATGATACTTTATTAATGACCATGCAATACAAAAATGATAAACTAGGATTCAATCTATTTCCGGATAAAAATCCAAAATAACTTAAATATTTTAATTTTATTTCTGTGTAAACTAAATTTTTGTTAAAATAGTTTATTATGTTAAATGTTGTATTTAAAAATATTACGGCATCGATGACTGTAGCAATAAAAATTGTTCATTAAAAAATATCAAATTTAGATTAATCTATCTAATTTTACTAGTTATTATCATTGTAAAATATTTCAATATAAATATTTATTTATTTTATATTTAATATATTTTCATTGATTAGTAATTTAATTTGAATATATTATTTAAATAAAAATGATTACATTTATTTATTTATGTAAAAGCTATAAAACTTACCTAATGATTTAATTATCAAGACCTTGATAAAGTAATAATACATGGTAAGTATGAAGGATCATAAAAGAAAATCTATTTATATGTTATTAATATTATAAATAGTGATTCTTTTAATACCAACCACTAAATTATTTACCATATTATTTAATAATTTATTTGCAAATAGCCTATCAGCTATTATGTCTTTACCTTTCATTTGTTTATATTTTTTATAAATCTGATCCTTTACGTGCCCATAAGGGGGAATTTAAAACTTTTTCAAAAAAAAAATTAACTTTGTCAACTTAACTTTAAAAAATGTCCCTGAAATACTTCAAACTTTAAATATATATTATATTGCTTAAAAGCTTATGATATATATTATAAGTTCATATTTAGAAATGGCCACCGAATCAATCAAAAAATGTAATTTTTATATAATATCACTGTTTAACACGTTAATATTTTGATATTAAAAACTTTTTGAAAAATAAATAGATCAAAATAGTTTATTTATATTGAAACCTTATTTATTTCCCTTTCATTTGATATAAGTTTTTTGATGGTCAGGTATCATCTATACTGGACTCAACTGTGCTACATCCCTATTGTGTCACGACCCTAATGTGCTAGGTTTTTTTAAAATGCTAACATACATATTTAATCAGCTTAAAAAATATGAAATAATCTAATTAAGGAAATAACTTGTTAATAAATACTCTGCTAGAGTATTCCAGAGTTATTAATAATTTATTGTAATCACTAGAGGTAAGAGAGTTGGTAATGCTATTTTTATCACTAATCATATTTTGGTCATACTTATCGATTTGCTTATGATGAGAATAACATCCAATGTATTAGTTCAAATGTTCTTATCGACTAGTCATTTTTTATTAGATAATTTCATATTTTATAAGTTTATTAAATATCCATGTTATCATTTAAGAATCCATTAAAGAAATGTTATCATAGGTAAAAATTAGGAGAAATCATTCAAACGTGTCTTAAAAACAATACTAATATTATACAATATTATACTCACTATCTAAATGTAATAAAAAGCGTTGATTTATGTTGTACACCAAAAAATAGGGTTAATGGAAAGGGGTATTGAAAATAAATAACTATCCTTTTTCTCGGGCTGTGTTGTTCGAGGGTCTATGTTTGTTAGCATTAATTTGCAAGCTGAGTTTGAATGTTCTTACCTGAGTTTTAACTATCCTTCAGACCTCCAGAATAGTGATAAAAAGAACGCAATGCCAAACAGTTGTTGATGAAAAAAATAATATAATGTAACTTCACATATATTTATATAAAATCAATTGTAATAATCACGCGAAGTTTATGGAGAGATAATATTCTTAATTAATCAACACAACCTTAAATATTAATATATACACTTATAATTATTCAGTGATGTTAAATTAATTTAGCTCGCGAGAACCAGACGATGAGAGCGACATGTCCGTATGTCGGTTTTATCGAAACAGGACGAGGCGTCCATCCCTGCGTCTCTCCTGGTGTTCTTCTTATAACCCCTTCCAGAGACGCACATATTCATCGTCCGGTTTTCATTTACTTCGCATTTTTTATGAATTTCATGATTTTGTATATACATTTAAAAAGGGTTCTTTGACTGAAAATAATAAATGGAAACATTTGATTTTTGAAGGGTGCATGTGCGACGAAAAAGAAGAGCGGATGACTTATGGCGTAATTGTGTCAACTATGTGTTGGATGTGATTAAGAACAGAAAATATTGATTGTGTATAGTATTTATTGTGAGAAGTATTGTATAATAGGGTAGAATATTTGTTTGTATTGAGAGATGAAAGAGAAGAGAAAGAAAAAGTTTTTTTATGTATAGGACCTATTACAACATTTAACATTTGCAGATAGATTTTATTTATTTCTAGAAATTTGAGATAGAATTTTAGTATTGACTAAAACAATAGATTATTTAAAAAAAATTAGTTTGTTTAATATTAAAACTAATACTTCAGTACTTCACTTGATTGTACAAAATACTTATCAACTATTATATAATATATATGATGTATAATATTAGTAAAGGGAATATTGCATTCGTTCAAAAACTTAGAGAACAATATTTAAATTGTCGGGAATTCATGAAATTATGCTGTTTAAGACAACGATCAGTACTGGGAATGGGATATTACTTCTGATTGCAAACCTGATGACACTGATATAATGACCACACAATATAAAAATGATATAATAGGATTAAAACTATTTCCTTATAAGGTACCAAAATAATTTTTCAAGACATTTTTTTTTTTTATGTGTATGAACAATGAATAATTGTAAATCTAATTTGTGTAGTTTATTATATGTTGTAATTAAAAATATCAGACAGCGATTATTGTAATAACAATTGTTCAAGACAACGATCAGTACTGGGAATGGGATATTACTTCTGATTGCAAACCCGATGACACTGTATTAATGACCATAGAATAAAAAAATACTCAACTAAGATTAAATCTATTTCTGTATAAGGAACCAAAAAAAAATGTTATTTTAAGTATAAACAAAGAATAACTGTAAATATAATTTGTTTTGTTTATTATATGTTGTACATAAAAATATTACAAGAGCAATGATTGTAAAAAAAAATTTCATTAATTAAAATAATAATGAAATATTTCAAACCTGCATTTACTTATTTTATATTTGTTTCAATGTATAATTATTATATGTATTATACAATTATATAATATTTTTTCAACTCAAAAAAAAAAGCTTTAAACTATTACTTTTTATGAGTGAAATGGGTTGAACGCCTCCATACGATTGACTAGTGTCAAACATGGTATACCACTATTCTAGTCGAATGTATGGCCCAAGCTGACGAGCTATTTGTTTGTAGTTTGGTCATTATTTGCAAGTCATTAGGTTAAAGAACGTAACATCATTCATATTACATTGCAAGTGTAATATTCACAACTAATAATTAATTAAATAATAAATAAAACGAAAAGGACGGTCTTGAAATGCGTCGCTCACAGTTGGCTATCTAAAAGTATTATCAAATACATTAACATGACTGATGGTTTTGTAACAGGACTGCTACGTTGAGAAACCTAAAATCAATAGGGGTACATATACAACATAATAAAAAAATTCGCCACACGTACTTATGGTAAGGCGCACTAAAAAAAAAAAAATTCTGCCTCAAAATATGATCTAAAAACAAATATACTTTACCAACCCCGAAAAGCTAATGCATAAGAGGCAGTTTCAGCCAACGCCGTAAACTTAAATAAAATTAAATATTCAATAAAGCGGACACTCGCGTAAAACACGATGTTGTAGCAAACGCAACAAAAAAAAAATTCCCTGCTTTGGACGAAAATTAGGGTACTAGTTCCAACGTTGGCTTATTTCCTAAAACCGGCGTATCGAACAGGTCAGACTAACAGAATCTCCTAGAAGACTCGAGCCTTTGAGAAGTGTCGGAAATTACAGGAACCAAGATAGCAAAATTATTTATTACCCACTGGACAATGTAAATACAATGATACGTTTAGTGGTGTTTAATGCATCGGAGAACAAGAAAGGTTGGCGAGTGGAGTGTACACAATTTAATATCTGTAAGCCTGTTGGCCGATGAGCATTTATAATACAGATAACACAGTTAACGCACACAAACTTATTACAAATTATCCAAACAATTTATTAAACGCTGTCGCAATACGCATTCTTCTCAACCAAAATAAGTAGAAATATAAATACATACAAATATACAAAAAATGAACAGGAACATATTGTCACGTTAAGAATTTTTTTATTTGCAACATGTATATTTAACTTGTTTATAAAATAGAAAATGATCTAATTAATGAAATGACTCACAACTCTAGGAATAATATTTGAAAGTTTTTTGTATTTTAAAATATAAATTCAAGTGAAGCTTGGTAGTTACAATTTTTATCATCATTCATTTTTTGGCATATTCCTTTTTCCGCCTAACCATAAAATTATGAACGTATTCCGTAACATTAATCCAAAATATTTATCGACCAGTTACTTTCTTAATTACGAAATTTTTTTTTATACATTAGATAAATTTGTATGTTGCTATTTAAAAATATAATTTTGACATCTCTAAAAAATATACTTGATGAAAAAAAAAATTCATATCATATATAGAGATACATATGTAGCTAACAAAAGCAAAAACACAACTTATTATTTTGAAAAAATCGAGTGCCTGCCATTAAAATAATTACTTTATATAGTCAGAATTACTTAATAAATGTATATTAAAGTCGGCTAAACTATATGAAAAGTACTCTTTAATATAATTATTTTGTCATTAAAAGAACTGCATAATATACTTTAAAAAAGTATACACTTAAGACTAAGAACCGTCACATTATCAGAAACTTATTTTATAATCCCTATGTTTTAAAAATATTTCAATATGAAGTATAAAATTTACCAAAAAAAAATTTTTTTTAATCACGTTAAAATATATAAAGAGTACATAAACCAACAAATAATGATGCTAAAATAGGTTACATATAAAGTAATTACGATTTAAATAAATCCTAAAAAAGATCTTTACTGTAAAACAAATAATTGATCACTTGAGAGGTATAAATTTATAGTTTTCAAGTACATTTTTTTTTGATAAATTTAACGTTTTATTTTCATTTCATAATATCTAATTAAACTAGTTTCTGAATATTTTTACTGTAACAGGTAAAAATGAACTATTATAACAAAGTTTGTATTATTTTACTAAAAATAATACATTTTAAAATAATAATTAATTATTATTAAATAATAATTTTTTATGTTATAACTGTTTATACAAATGTTTATACTTGTAATAATCATCTATGCAAGGATAGACAATTATATTAAAAATCCCTCTCCTCTCCTCGGGATTATATAATTCCGGAGCCCCTGTGTAAAATTATAGGCGCAATCTGGATGGTCAAAAAGGGATTAACTTCCTAATTCTGCCACAGCATCCCAAAAATTAAGAAAATTGCATATTAATTTATGTAGAATTATTTTTAATGGAAAAATAAGGTAGATCCTCCAAAAATTCTACATATATATGTAGAATAGAACTTTGTTGCACAGTAATGGAACTATTTTACAGGACTGGTAATCAAACCAAAAAATGAACGAATGTATTTTACTTTAAAACTCTGTCACGCGGTTATGGTTCCGTACTACGAGAACGGTAGTTAAATCTTGAAGCTGAACTGACCCAATGTAATTTAGGATCCTGTTGTACAGCAACAGTATGGCGTTGAATGCTTAGTACTAAAGCCGTGACAGTGAATAGAAAAAATGCTGCTAGGTAAAGTGTTATTTTATCTAGTCTTTATTGTGATATTTTACATTGTTTTGTGATTATTACTTGGAATTATTATTGAGAATAATATTGAAAAAGCTGTTTATATTGATCATTGTATTGTTTGTATTAGTGTCTTAGTTATAAGAGTGGCTGGACTGTTGCAATTCTCTGTGAGTACCATTAGAAGTGTTTATAATCAATTGAGTTAAGTATCTTCAGTTTATTATTATTGTTGTGAACAATATTTTATTAACATCGCCCAAAAAAATATAGCCAACTATTTTTTAAAGTTGGTTAGACTATACAAACAGTACACTTAATTATACAATTATATTGTCATCAAATGAATCATGTGGTGCAGTTTGCAAAGTATACACTTAACACTAAGAACTGTCAAATTATCAGAAACTTATTTTATATTACTTGTGTTATAAAAATATTTCAATTTGATAATTTGTCAAACAAATTTTTTTTTTTAACTACGTAAATATATAAAAATAGTACGTAAACCAGTAAATATGACGCTTGCACGAGGATAAATATAAAGTAATTACGATTTAAATATATCCCAAAAATTCAACATTATTGTTAAACTAATAATTTATCACTTGCGAGATATTAATTTTAATATATTCAAGAAAAATATAGTAATTTTAAAACGTGTACTTAAACGAATCTCATATAAAACCTTACAATAATTGAATATTTTAATTTTTCTTTGATCAATTTGCTGGTTTTTTTTTTGTAATAATTAATTGATTTACTCAAGTCTGAATAATTTTATTTAACAGGTAAAAATGATCTATTATTGCAAAATACATAATATTTTACTGAGAGTAATATTTTTAAATGTTATAAGTGTTTATACAAATGATAAATTTAGTCAGTATACTGAAAATCAAACATCTATTACTATTGACGATTTGAATATACTCATCAAAGAATATCCAGCATTTATACAGTTAAAATTACAAAAACAAGAATATTACACAGGAAAAGATATAGCTCGTTGTCCTTTACCTTACAACGAAAATACGATATTAGACGATCCCGATGTTGTGTCGTCTGAATTATTCAACCCAAGGGAATGTAAAAAACCTTGGATATGGACGCGAAAAAATGAAATAGATGTTCCTGTACCTATTAACGGTACAGTTGGTAAAAAATTAGGAGATATCATTAAACCATGTATTAAAAACAATACTAATATTATACAATGTTATACTCACTATCTAAATGTAATCGAAAGCGTTGGTTTAACATTTGCAGATAGATTTTGTTTATATATGATAGAAATTTGGGATAGAATTTCAGTATTGAATAAAAAAATAGATTATTTAAAAAAATTTAGTTTGTTTAATATTAAAACTAATACTTCAGTACTTTACTCAATTTTAAAAAATACTTATCAACTATTATATAATATATATGTTGCATTTAGTCGATATTATATTTCTACTCTACCTCTTGAATGTGTTGCCAATGTCACGGAAAAAATATTAGATAGTAATAATATTATATTCTACAAAATGCGAAGTAAACAATTGTCATATTGTCGAGAATTAATGAAATCAAAACTAAATTATGCTGTATTAGACAATGTTGAGAACTGGGAATGGGATACTAATTCTGATGACAAACCTGATGATACTTTATTAATGACCATGCAATACAAAAATGATAAACTTGGATTAAATCTATTCCCGTACAAGGATCCAAAACAACTTTAAATTTTTTTTTTATTTATTGTATAAACAAAGAGTAATTTGAAGTATAGTTTATTTTGTTAAATGTTAAGTATAACAATATTACGACAGTGACAATTGCAGTAATAAAAATTGTTCATTAAATAAAATGAAATTTAGATTAAACTAATTTTACTAGTTAATATCATCGTGAAATATTTCAAACTCGTATTTATTTATTTTATATTGGGAATGGGATATTACTTCTGATAACAAACCTGATGACACTGTATTAATGACTACACAATACAAAAATTATAAAGTAGGAATAAATCTATTTCCGTACAACGAACGAAAATAAATTAAATTTTTTGTATAAACAAAGAATAATTGTAAATATTATTATAATATTATTTATTGAAAATATTATTTTTATATTAGTCATAAAATTGTGAGTTAATTATTTATTATATTAGTTTTTAAGGATTACACACCAATATACACTTACATATTTAAATACTACATAGATCACTGGTTTTACACGGGCAACATCTTCTAACACCAGTGATTCTATTACAGCACAGTACACTAACATGTAAGTCAGCTTTTGGTGTGGTATACCACGTTACAGACCAAGGGTAAAAAAAAATTCGTGTTGACTGGGTAAGTAATCTTTTATATATTACTACTGGCCCATACAAATATAGTTTATTTATTTTTTAAAGTTGGCAAAACTTTATAAAAAGTGCTCTATTTTTTATTATATTATTAATTATTGAACTATGTAAATAGTTTTTATAATATGTAACATTAATTGTACTTTAGCCAAGTATATACTTAAGACATAGAACGGTCACATTAAACAAACACTTTTTATACAAATTATATTTTTTAACTGCGTAAAAATATATAATAAGTACGTGAACCACCAAATATGACGCTTGCTCGAGGATAAATATAAAGTAATTACGTTTGAAATAAATCTCAAAAAATGAACATCAGTGTTAAACAAATAATTGATCACTTGCGAGGTATAAATTTTAATATATTCAAGATAAATATAGTAATTTTAAAACGTGTACTTAAACTAATATCGTTAAAAAGCCTTAAAAAAATTTAATATTTTAATATTTTCTTTGGTAATTTGCTGTATTTTTTTTTCTAATAACTAATTGGTTAACTAGTGTCTGCAGTGCTCGAATTGGCCAAAAATAAGTAGGGGAGCTCAACTTAACAATTTGAAAACTGCGTCCCTAGTATTTTGAAGACCTCTTTTTTTTTTTACTCATTACTTTATTTAGTATTTATTAATAAATCATATTTCATTATCATACTAATATTTAAAAAAAAAAAAAGAGGTGGTATTTTCCACCGTCCTCCCGTCCCAATAAAAAAAAGTAGTTGGGGTGCGCAAAAAAATTAAAAAAAAAGTAGAGGAGCTACGTCCTCCTGCGCACCCCCCCAATTCGAGCACTGAGTGTCTGAATAATTTTATTTAACAGATAAAAATGAACTATTATAGCAAAATACATATTATTTTACTAGAAATATTCATTTCAAATGTTATAATTGTTTATACAAATGATGAATTTAAACAGAATATTGAAAATGAAACATCTATAACTATTGACGATTTTAATATACTCATCAGAGAATATCCTGCATTTATACAGTTGAAATTACAAAAGCAAGAATATTACACTGGCAAAGATATAGCTCGTTGTCCTTTGCCTTACAACGAAAATACTATATTAGACGATCCCGATGTTGTGTTGTCTGAATTATTCAACCCAAGGGAATGTAAAAAACCTTGGACATGGACGCAAAAAAATGAAATAGATGTTCCTGTACCTATTAATGATACCATTGGTAAAAAATTAGGAGATATCATTCGACCGTGTATTAAAAACATTACTAATATTATACAATGTTATACTCACTATCTAAATGTTATCGAAAGCGTTGGTTTAATATTTGCAGATAGATATTGTTTCTTTCAAATTGAAATTTGGTATAGAGTTTTAGTAATGGTTAATAATATAAATTATATAGAAAAATTTAGTTTGTTTAATATTAAATCAAATATTTCAGTTTTAAACTCGATTTTCACAAATATTAATCAACTTCTAAAAAATATATATGCTGCATTTACACTGTATTATATTTCTACTGTACCACTTGACTGTGTTTCTTATGTCACGAAGGTAATATTTAATATTGAAGGGAGTTATGAATAATACAAAGAACAAAGAGAACAGATCCTTATATGTGGGAATGAACGAAATTAAAAAGAAATTATGCTATTTTAGAAAATGATCAGTACTGGGAATGGGATATTACTACTGATTGCAAACCCGATGACACTGTATTAATGATTACAGAATACAAAAATACTCATCTAGTATTAAATCGATTTCCGTTCAAAGAACCAAAAAAATTTTTCTTTTAAGTATAAACAAAGAATAATTGTAATTATAATTTGTTTTGTTTATTATATGTTGTACATAAAAATATCACAATAGCAATGATTGTAAAAAAAAATTTCATAATTCAAAATAATAGTGAAATATTTCATACCTGTATTTACCTAATTTAAATTTGTTTCAATATATTTTTATTAATTAGTTGAATTTTAATAGAATATACACATGAAAATTAATAAATTATTATAATTGAGTTATATTGTCACAAACTCTTTTTATATTAATTCTGTTCTAAAAATCTTTCAATATGATAATAAAGAATAATAATATTATCTGAAAAAAGTTATAATTTTTTTTAATTGAATTAAAACATTATTTTATTCACAACTAATAGACTTATGACAGCTGTTATACTTTAATTATATTTGTTGATCTGAAGGTTTTTATTTAAAAATAATTAACAAATATTAAGTATAATATTTGTCATTTTTACTACAAAAAAGAAAGTGTTGAAATTCGAAGTAATTTTATTTATACAAATCGTTAGGATACACGTCGAGTTTGACCATAATGAATAATAACCCTGCCATTAAGATGGCACCCTTAAAAAAATTAAATGCTGGTCGCCAACTTCCTGGTCAAGACAATATATTGTTGTACTATGGTAGGATCTTAAAAAAAGAATAGAAAATTAAGCATTGAAGTTAATTTAATATTTCCGGAAGTAATAAGAATTAATTAAAATATATATTGTTTGATTTTTATTGTAATTAAGTTAGCTACTAGATAAAAAAAAATGGAGTTTGTTTTTATAATTGAATATGTCAAAATAATATTAAATGTTGAAATAATAGTAGGCTTATAAAGTAATTAAAGTTCTAACAGATGTCCATTGAATTGTTGACAGCTGTGTACACCTAAACGTTGTGACAAGTTTTCACATAACTAGGATTAAAATGGGATTATCTTATATAAGGCCATTGTTCGTCTTTATAAACTAGAAGAAGATGATTTTTGAAGGGTAAAAATAAACAAGTCCATTAAGGGTGGAAAACGTCGAAAAAGTAGTTTGTGGTTACATTAAATTAAGGAGATTTTATTAAATCAAACGTAAATTAAGTTAACCTGAGTAAAAAAATCAAACGTTCAAAATGACTCATCTGCAAATTAAAAGAAACAAATAAAGAGACAAATATAAATCGTAACTAAAAAAAAATATTACATCTATTTTAACTTTTATTATTATAGAATACGACCAAGGTCGTCTTTGTGTACCAGGAAGAAAATTTTTAAACATAATTTATTAAAATGTGACAATGTAGTTGATGAGTAGTAAAAAATATTGTACAAGGGGGACAGGATGAGTGTACACACAAATGCTGCCTATGTGCCGGTTCAAAGTAGTAGATAGTTGGCTATTTTGCACATACATAACACTTCACCATGAATTATAAATATAATATATGCTGTCGATACACAGAGTCAGCTCAACCAAAGTAAAATACTAACAGATAATACAAATATAAAAAAAAGTAAGGGGTACATTTGTGTTACATTATAAAACACATTAAACAATTAGAAATAGTTATTTAAGATTTATAGAACAAATTTAGGTAACTAAAAATTTGTTTTTACTATAGAGCTTTTATCATATGCTCATAATGTTTATACCACTCAATTGTATCAAAACACAAATAAACATGAATTTTTTATAATAAACAATTTAAAAAAAACAACTGGGATTATTTTATGTTTATTAATTTGACATTGCAAGAGTACAATTATCATACAGAATCACCTTTAAAATATAAATCTTAATTTTTTAATGTTTAGTAAAGTTATAAATAAAAAATATGATAGAATATATAATTTACTTTTCAAATATACCTGTAGATAATATCAACTTGTATTAAATAGTTTATATTAAAAATAAATTATTTGCGCTGTAGTGCGTAAACCAGAATATATGACGCTTTCAAGAGGATAAATATAAAGTAATTACGATTTAAATATATCCCAAAAAATTAAACATTATTGTTAAACTAATAATTTATCACTTGCGAAGTATAAATTTTTATATATTCAAGAAAAATGCAATAAGCTTAATACGTTAAAGTAAACGAATCTCATATAAAACCTTACAATAATTGAATATTTTAATTTTACTTTGATCAATTTGCTGGTTTTTTTTTTTTTTGTAATAATTAATTGATTTACTCAAGTCTGAATAATTTTATTTAACAGGTAAAAATGAACTATTATTGCAAAATACATACTATTTTACTGAAAGTAATACTTTTAAATGTTATAAGTGTTTATACAAATGATGAATTTAGTCAAAATACTGAAAATCAAACATCTATTACTATTGACGATTTGAATATACTCATCAGAGAATATCCTGCATTTTTACAGTTGAAATTACAAAAACAAGAATATTACACTGACAAAGATATAGCTCGTTGTCCTATGCCTTACAACGAAAATACGATATTAGACGATCCCGATGTTGTCAAGTTTGACTGTTTCAACCCAAGAAAATGTAAAAAACCTTGGACATGGACGTGTAAAAATGAAATAGATGTTCCTGTACCTATTAACGGTACAGTTGGTAAAAAATTAGGAGATATCATTGGACCGTGTATTAAAAACAATACTAATATTATCCAATGTTATACTCACTATCTAAATGTAATCGAAAGCGTTGGTTTAACATTTGTAGACAGATTTTGTTTGTTTGAAATAGAAATCTGGGATAGAATGTCAATAATCGTTGATAAAATAGATTATATAGAAAAGTTTAGTTTGTTTAATATTAAAACTAATATGGCAATGCTTTCCTTAATTGTAGTAAATTTTAAAGAACTTTTAGATAATATTTATGTTGCATTTAAACAATATTATATTTCTACTCTACCTCTTGACTGTATTGCAAATGTCATGAAGAAAATGTTTGAAAATACTATAAAGACTGAAAAAGCGTTTCAAAAATTTAGAGAACAATATGTAAGTTGTCGGTATTTATTGAATTCAAAAAGAAATTATGCTATTTTAGTCAATGATCAGTACTGGGAATGGGATATTACTTCTGATTGCAAACCTGATGACACTGATATAATGACCACACAATATAAAAATGATATAATAGGATTAAAACTATTTCCTTATAAGGTACCAAAATAATTTTTCAAGACATTTTTTTTTTTTATGTGTATGAACAATGAATAATTGTAAATCTAATTTGTGTAGTTTATTATATGTTGTAATTAAAAATATCAGACAGCGATTATTGTAATAACAATTGTTCATTAAATAAAATCAAATTTAGATTTAACTATCTAATTTTACTAGTTAATATCATTGGGGAATATTTCAAACTCGTTGTTATCTATTTTATATTAATTATGATGTAATTTCATTATTTAGTAATTTAATTTGAACAGAATATATACATGATAATAAATAAATAATTTAATTTTGAATGTTTTGAAAATCATACAACTTTTATATGATAATAACAACTCCCTAATAGAGTAGTATTGCATTCTAATTATAATAGATCAGTACAGCAAGTAAAATTATATACTATTTGCATTATACATTGATGTCGAAATAATATAAAAAACAGAACACACTTATAATCTACCAGTTTCAATATACAGGGTGTTCAGTAAGTCAGGAAACGGGTATCTATTGTTCTCATTGTTACAAACAATGAGAACAACAGATACCCGTTTCCTGACTTACTGAACACCCTGTAGTAACTTAGCCAGTGTATTCGGTTCAAAATAAACCAAAAGAATGTAATAAAAATTTCTTTAACCGTAGTAGTATATTACGGTATATTATCATATTGTTATACACTGAAATATCCATATACATTTTCAACATTAATTTTTATTTAATTGACATTTGGCAGGTTATATGTCCTACTAATAAAAATTCTGAATATATATTTAATTACAGTTATTATGAACATTAAATACAATATAGTACAAATTTTAGTTTTCAGTGTTTTTATCAGATGATAGACTGCTGTCGCTCGGCATTGTAAATTAAATGAGCTAAAATTTTAAAAAGGAAAATTAAGTTAATTAACCTTTATACTTTTTTAAGAATCCAACATTCAAATTTAATCTGTATGATATAGTATATGTAATATCATACATATTAGATGTATGACATGTATAATATGTAATGGGCGAAGTGGTGATGATGAACAAACGGTAGTCGACACAATTAAAAAAAAAAAAATCAGCGTAGAGCCATTTATTGGCACAAAATCAAGATAAAACAACAATTACAAATAATGTTGCACTTTGTACATGGTGTTAGTAGTTCGACTATCATATACACGTAGAAGGTCGACGGCTGATAAAGGTGGCACAGGTCGCGGAGCAACGTAGCGACGCAGAACCGTGTCAAATATCAAATAAACCAAAAAATATAAATATAATATCTAACATCGATTTATATCGAATAACACTATTATAGTAATATTAAATAAATATTTCCTGAATATAACTGAATTTGGTAGGAAATGTTTTAATATTTTGAAATAATTAACAAATAATACATATAACTTCTATTTATAAAAATTAATAGAATGGTGATTTATACACTTATTTATAAGTTATGTATTGTATTAACTTAAATATTAAAAATATTAAAATTTCAAAAATTACATTCTCAAATATAAAATTAAATTTAATATTATTGAAATTCACATTCAGCTTAGTTTGATTTAAGTAAACATAAATTTAAAAAATGGCGCATTATAAGTAATATTAAGATACAAATTAAATTTTGTCCTCAGCTGTATTATTTTTTCATATACTATTTAACATAATCTAATTATTCTTCATTTATGTCTTCATCATCGTAATTAAAATCTGAAATTTAATCTATCATTTATTGATCTTGTATATTTTTTAATAAACTATATGGAATATAATTTTCAAATGTGTTTTAATAGTTTTTTTAGAATAATAATTAAATTTTTTTATATATTTTAATAAAATTTAGTTTAAAACATCATTTTTTAAAGTATTGGCAATGAAATTTACTAATTGTTGAAATACTTTTTAAGCAATTAAAAATAGTTATTTATCTTTCGATATAATAAAGTAGTTTAAATTAAAACATACTGTAGAATTGTAAATAAAATTAATTATTTTTTTACATACCTAACACGCAATTTTCAATGATATCTAAAGGTTTAGTTTCAAATAAATTTTCATGGGAAACAGATCTTCTAATAGTTTTATATACATTTTTGTAAGGTAATAGGGATGCAGTGAAATATTTTAGATTATTTACTTCATTATTTATATCAATGATTGTACTATAATACCAATCTTCAGTAATTCTATTAGGAATTTGAATATTAATACTGAACTCTAATTGGTTGATTTGCATAGGTTTTGAACACATAGACAATAAGTTTGAAATCAAGTCAAAATACCTTGATGATGTAGAACTGTTAATTTCAAAATTTAAAATTTCATCAAATCTATTTTGTACAACAAAGAGGTATTGTGTTGGTTTTTTTGAGAACAAATTTAAATTTAAAAAGTTTTTAAAGTGACTTTTTAATAAAATACCGATTTTGCTTAAAACATCAGCATATTTCGTAGATCTATTATCAATAATAATGATTTGTTTGAATGCAACCAAATAATTACTAATTGTTTTGAAAAATGGAAGAATAGTTGCAGCTAACACCTGTTGTTGAAATGATTTGACAAAGTTTGCATTAAAATTGAGCACAACACAATCAAAAGCTTCAAATATACTATTTTTAATACTACTATTACGATTTGTGTTTACAATTGTTTCCCTCATAAGATTTAACATATTTTTATTTTCTGAGATTCTATTTGATCGATCAGATATGTTAAAAGAAGGGTCTACAATTGAGCTATCAGTCATTAATTCATAAAACAGCATATTAGAAGGATGGAAGTCAAAATTGCTATCGTTGTCCAGTGATTTTTTAAATGCTGTAAACCCACTAAATTTCAACATTTGCAAATCTTCTAGTAATCTTCTTTTATTATTTTTAGTATTTTTTCGATTTATATCATCCACCACTCTTTTTAATTCTTTAAATTGTTCGTTGATAAATGTTTGTGAACATGACTGACATTTAGATTCTACAAAATTAGAAAGGTGTTCAATCATAATATTATAATTTTTAACAAAATTTTTTCTTATATATTTTAAAGTATTCTTATTTATTGATTTATTATTATCATTTTCTAATGACTTTATGTTTAAATTTCCTTTAAGATTGTTAAGATACAAATTAACTGTCATCAAATCAGTTGGATAGATATTATATTTTCTTCTACGTAGTTCATCAAGCATGATTAAAATATACTCAGATTGAGATTGCAAGTTAGAGTTATAATAAATTAGGCTATCTAAGGAAAACTGTCCATGTGTATTATCTTGGTAGTGGTTTGCTATAAATCTTTCCTCATTTAATTGTATGAAGCGTAAGATGTAATTTGAAAAAAGACAATGTAAAGATGTTGCATCTTCGTCAATATATTTTATTGTTCCTACAACAATATTTTATATTATAAGCATATTTATTTATTATATATTTTCTGGCTAAATTAGTTTCTTATAAAATATTTTTTTTATAGATTTTTTAGCATCGATGCGAAGCTAAAAAGGTATTGGTTTTACTATGGTGTGTTTTTTTTGTATATGTTACCACTTTTTCTCAGCTCTCACCGAACCGATTTCTTTCAACGATACGTTAAAAGATCACAATTGTATCTAGTCGAAGACATTACCCTCAAAAATTGAAAAAATTAAATGGCGGAAAACTCCAAAAAAATTACAAATTTAAAAATCACTAATTTTTATATTTTTTCAATTTTTTTTACTTAAAACTGTCATAACTTTTTCAAGAATGACCAAATCAATATTATTTTTTAATTGTAGATGCGTGATGTCTTTACATATCATTTGGCATATTTTTTTATAAATCTGACTGTTTAATTGCCTACAGAGAGGGATTCAAAATGACAACTTTATTACAAAAAAATTGCTTTTTCAACTTAACTTTTGAAAGTGTTCCGGAAAGTCTGATACTTTTATATATATCTTAAATTAAAGTTATTGTAATGTACTTTATTATGAAAAAAAAAAATTCAGACTTTAGTTTGTCTTCATGGTGAAAATGGCTACCAAATGCTATTTTTGTGTGAAAATTCTCGATTTTACTTTTTACATTTTTAATTTTATAATGCTAAAATTTATTAAAAAGTGCATGGATTAACACAATTTTTTTATGAGAAATAATATTTATATCCCTTTTGCATTCCACATATTTTATCTTATTCAGGATATTAATAAGAAAATAGCAGATCATGTAGCTTTTGGAATAATCCACCAATTTTTAAAATTAAACATTATCTAAAGATTTGCATCGAAGTGTTTTTTTTGATAGTGATTTTAATTACTGTCAGATATCATTCTATTTGACTCCACTATGCCTCGTCACCACTATGATGCGATTCCCCTGTGCTGGGTTTTTTTTTATGATAAGCTTATCATTTACAAATAATACTACCTTTACATACCGTACGTCGTTCCATTCTTACCATTCCAGAGTATAAGTTCTTCATCTGAAGCAGTTTGACGATGTTTATCATATTTAATAAATCTACTATCATCTTTTTTGAAAGTCGAATATTGTGGAGGAGCATCAGTATTTTCATCCGAATGGTGGTATTTTTTCTCCTACAAATTATCATATATTATATTCAGTATGATTATTTGTAGACAAGTAAAATAAAAAAACTAGTATATATACACATGTTATTCTCATAAAGAACAATTGATTTATCGTTGACCACTAAACTTCTTCTAAAATAATTTTTTTTTTTTAATTTTCTTGTTTATTTAAGTATATTATCGAATATAAAATAGTTAAATAATTTTTATAATCATCTTTCGACCCTATAAAAATACCAGCGTTTTCTTTTAATAGACATATTTAACTAATTTATACAATACAAATGATCCAAATAAGGAAATGACTGGTCAAAATTAAATCAATTACATGTATATTATATTATATTAAGACATCCTTTGTACAGAATATATCAGATCGAAATGACAATTTTTGATCCAATTATAATTACCCTGTTATTTTATTTATTTTTTAACAATTTTTCTATTCTAAAATTTCGCTAGAAGCATATTAAATATTGTTAGTTTTTAATAAGAAATATTTGCATTTTAGTGATTTTCCTTCAAACAATTTTAATATTTAATTTTAATTTTAATAGATCGATACAAATTTTAGAACAAATACTTGCGTAGGTAAGTATAAATCATACTAGTATAATTGATACAATTCCGGATGCTTCATGATATACGGAGCTCCATAACCCGTATCAATTTTATCAACCGTCACCTTATTTATGTGAATAAATGTTAGTTTGACTAGTTAAAACCACGTGCAATATTTTGGAGGCATAAATTTCAACAAGTGCATGACTATCTGTAGTAATACTACGTATAGTTTACTTCCTGTTGTAAAAGTGACGGTGCAGAGGATATACGTCAATAACCTCAGAAGTACGACAGTCCAAACACCACCATACCAGCGTATGGTCGTCATCAACGCTACTAACTTCTATATGACCATGCCGGACATTATGTCACCGACGCTTGAGACAATGCCAAGAATTATACGAAGAATACTTATTTATTGCATCCCTCTTTTCGGTTTTTAAATAATCTGTTGTTGTTATTTAATAATAAACATTTTATGGATGTCTATCATTTAAGACAGAGTCGACTGCGTTATTTCCACATGAGTCGTATCATAATGTACGTTTCGCGTGTGCCAAATACTCATTCAAGTGATTAGAACTCTTGTAATTTAATAAGTACTTAAAGATAAATAATCAAAATATGTTTTTAATTAATTCTAAGAATGCAAGAAAAAAACAGCAAAATGGTGATATTATGAAATAAAATAGCTGACAGTGAGATTTGAGAATCCACTATAAATATATAAATGTTTTTTTATTAGGGTAGGCTAGATAAAAAAAAAGTTTAGATATGAACGTCTTCGTTCAATATATTTCATAAACATTACTATATAAACTTACTTCAGATCCATACTGATTTTTTTTTCTGAACAGATTTTCTTGTTTGTTATCAATAGGAGACGGTTTATTATTCATGGAAATTTGATTTTCAATATCAGTTTTTAGTTCGTTGAATTTTGAGCTATTCATTTTCTTATTAACCAATTTTGAATTATTTAAAGGTTCGGCATTATACTTTACAGGCTGATAATCATTTTGATTCAAAATACTGTTAATTTCAAACGAATTTCTTTTATTTTGGTAACTGCGGAAATCTTTTTTTGATTCATGATTAAAATTTTTATTTAAGTATTTATGTGGTGGATGTTCATCAGAAGAACCTGATGATTGCTTAGACTTATTTACTTTCACTTTGTTTTTTAGTTTGTCTTTTTCAAAATCTTTATATTGTATGTATTTATGTGTATGTTTATATGAGGGATCTTCGTCAGAACAACCTGATAATTCCTTAGACTTATATACTTTTACTTTGTTTTTTTGTTTATCTTTATCGAAATATTTTTCATGATCATTTTCATTAGAATTATGAGTTTTTGATTTATTTTTTGAGTATTTTTCTTCTAGACTGGAATGTTTATGTGGGGGATTTCCGTCAGAACAACCTGATAATTCCTTAGACTTATATACTTTTACTTTGATTTTTTGTTTATCTTTATCGAAATATTTTTCATGATCATTTTCATTAGAATTATGAGTTTTTGATTTATTTTTTGAGTATTTTTCTTCTAGACTGGAATGTTTATGTGGGGGATTTTCGTCAGAACAACCTGATAATTCCTTAGACTTATATACTTTTACTTTGTTTTTTTGTTTATCTTTATCCAAATATTTTCCATGAACAATTTCATTAGAATTACGAGTTTTTGATTTATTTTTTAAATATTTTTCGTTTAAACCAGAATGTTCATGTGAGGGATCTTCGTCAGAAGAACCTAATGATTCTTTAGATTTATTCTTTTCCATTTTTTTTATTTGTTTATATTTTGTGTTATATTTTCCATTATCACTTTCATTTAAGTTATAATATTTTAATTTATGTTTGGTGTAATTTTTATCTAAATTACAAATCCTCTTAGATTTCTTATCACCAAAATAAGTGTATGATGAGTCATTAACTTTTTTATTATATCCATTAGATTTATGCTTACCTTCTTTTAGTTTTTCAATTCGATAAACTCCATTAAGAAAATTACCTTGAGTTTTATAATTGGAACTAGTATGATCTAATTCCGATAATTTACGTGAATGGTGATTCTCAAATGAGCTAGATAAACTATAGGGTGAATGTTTGTACTTATTATTACTATTGTCTCTTTTGTGATAATTCTTCATTAATTTTTCAATTCGATAAACTCCATTTAAACGATTGTGTTTTAACTTAGATCTAATGTGAGGTTCATCTAGATCATACGTTTTATGTTTCCGGTATTCTTCAGAATAGGCACTTGATAAGCTTGATGATATATTATCCTTCTTTTTGTATGTAGGTTTATTTTTTTTATTATCTTTTTCTACATCTTTATAGTTAAAATGAGAATGATTTTCATCGGAAAAACTACTTGATGAGGGCTTAAATACTTTCTCTTTCTTTTTTTGTTTTTTAATATGTTTTTCATTACTTAATATTTTTTTACGATAATTTTCATTTTCATTTTGTAAAATTTGTTGAGAATTTATATTGGGTTGGTTTTCATCAGAACTAATTAAAACATTTTCATGTTTCTTATAATTATTATTATTATATGAGGTAGTATTTTTTTTAATATCTACTTCGTGGTATACTTTATTCACTCTGATAGGTGATTCGTGTTTAGAATAATTTTGATGTACCTTACCATTTATAAATGTTTTATTTGCATTATTCAAAGAAACGTTTTGTTCATTTTGGTTGTTATCAAATCCTTTTATATATGTTTTTATATCTTTATTTTCATCAGTTGCATTAATATTAACAAGTTTAGTTTTTTTTGATGAAAATAACGACATTTCGTCATAATGTACTAATCTACCTAAAAAGCATATAATATTTTTATTAAAGGTTATAGTATATATTGAATATAACACTGTCAACAAAGTATTGTATTTTCCTCAGTCGCACACCACGTTATCAACCTACATGGAAGTGTGCAGGGATTTAAATCATGAGTGCACGGTGATTTAGTAATAAGGTTTGTCTGTTCGATGCACCTTGGATTGCGGATTTTGTCCTGTACTGTAACTCTTTTTTAACACGCTTATATTAGTTTCACTTGTATGTTGTTTGTTGTGAGTTGTGGGATGTTTGTAACTTTCCACGCGGCACGTGTTATTATGTCGCGTATCCCGTCGTGTATGACCTTGAGACTATACTGTTGTAACGCATTCGCCCCACCCCGCTCACCACTCGTAGAGAATAATATTTTTAACCCGTAGACGCGCGCGTGTCATCAATTATATATATATATATATAACAAATTTTTATTGTGATTGACATGGCCCCGTGTCGTTTAACGCCGCGGTGCAAAATCCAGCAAGTGCCGCACAGTCGACGACGTCCCGCCGTTAATGATACCGTAGTCTTCTTCTCGTTGTCAAAGTGACGTCAACAAACCGATCCGCACTCGCGCACTGTTGTCATCTATGCTGCTAACCTTTTGACGCCCGAGGATCACGCCGGACATCGCATCGTCGACGCCAGCGACAGTGCCGCGAAATTATGGGAAGATCATATATTCTTACCACCACCGCTAATATTAATATA
Source organism: Daktulosphaira vitifoliae (assembly GCF_025091365.1). NCBI lineage: Eukaryota > Metazoa > Arthropoda > Insecta > Hemiptera > Phylloxeridae > Daktulosphaira > Daktulosphaira vitifoliae. Next base: position 30,569,141 of record NW_026099574.1, read on the forward strand.
TATATATATTGAAACGACTTACGTCGCAAAAATGTGGTCGACACTGGTTTTGAGGGTAGAGACCCGTGGGCCGTTTACTAAATGAGCGACAACAGATTATTTTAACAAAAATAAAACAAACCGAAAAGATAACACAGTAATAATAATTTTTGCATAATATCGCGGCACTTTCGCTGGCGTCGACGACGCGATGTTCGGCGTAATCCTTGGACGGCAAAATGGTTAGCAGCGTTGTAGGCGACGGTGCGCGGGTGCGGATCGGTTGGTCGACGTTGTCGCTTTCACAACGGGAAGAAGACTTCCGTATCATTTGCGGCGGGTCGTCGTTGGCCGTGCGGCATTTGCTGGATTTTGCACCGTAGCGTATGACACGCGGTGTTGGTCAGTCAAATACTCATAGTAGGGCGACGGCTGATAAGGTGGCACGAGTCGCGGGGCATCGTGTATAACGAAGCGACACGGGCCGTGTCAATATATACATATACATATATATATATATTAATATTTATACGTATATACGTATATGTTAATATTCATTTATATATTCCTACAGCCGACGCCTCTGCCGCCGTATATGCCTCGTGTATAATGTTCCCCCGCCAAGGCAGGCCACAAAACACTACTATACCTCATGCATGATACGTTTACGTACTTAAGTCCCTTTACATGTATATATATATATATATATTCTAATTACTATTAAAACTTATATACTAATACACTTTATTCTCTTTAAGAGATATGTAGTGTATTCATTTCGATTACGGGGGATGATTCTCGTATCGTCATTTTTCGTCATGTCTATCTCCATGTTGTGCGCCTGCTGCTTTCCTTGGATGTGGTAGCTGTTTCTTAGACTCCCTCTCCGTAATCGAACCCTGATTTCCCGTTACCCGTTACAACCATGATATTGTTATTAACTACTATCATAACATGAAACTAAAAAGTGAAAAATAAATATAGTTTAAAAAAACTAAAAAACACGCTTTTAAAGCACATCGAACTAAAAAGTTAAAAATAATTTTTAAAATTAACTTACAACAATAATGAACGATAAATACTAGTAATATTGTGATAAAAGCGTGGGTGCTTTATGCCATATTTTTTGTATATTGAGCGCCTGTCGCTTTTTTCACAATAATACTAGTATTTTTCGTTCCTGTACGCTTTTAATTAACAACTATCGATACCCAGTGAACATGTTAGTATGCATCAATAAAATGATCATAGGCTAAATCTAGGAGATTTAGGGGAGACATAAGAATTTTTGGAAATTTTATGTATTTATTTAGAAATATATTTTAAGCAGAAAAAAATTTAAGTTGTCCTCCAAACATTTCACTAAACTTGTGTCTATAAAAGTAATTCAACGTTCTTTATAAGTTTTACAAAATTTGCATAGATATTTATTTTGAGCAAATGTACTGTGTTACGGCTGCCAGAGATTTACGGTTAGTCATTGAAAGTGACTAGGAAATTTTGTGAAATAAAATAGTACGGAACGGGATTAGATCCCACAATATAGTACGGACTTACCTTACCACTAGGTCACCGTATACTTATGATTCAGATCCCCATACACTTCTATATAGGTTGATAACGTGATGTATGGCTAAGGAAAAAACGGTACCGCTTCAATACGTTATTATGACTTACCCATTAAGTTGGTGTTTAATGTGTCTATTGGTGGTTTTTCGAACATATCGTTGTGATCAACACTTCTCTTAATAATTAAAAATACCTTTGATTTATTAATTAAGGCATCTACGTATTTGTCAACTGATTGTATTTCATCTGCAGTGCTTATAATTAAAGCATGAATATCGTCAGTGTTTATATTCCTACGGTTGGTCTTATTCATTTCATTTAATCGTATTTTATTTGTAGCCATCGCATTAGCTATCAACGATTTGATATTACTTATATACTTAAGTCTATTAAAACTATGCCAATTTAAGCCGTTCAAGTCATGTCCCATGTCAGATAGAAATTTGTTTACTTTAAAGCTATATAAATTTTGATGTCTTAATTTCCATATAATTTGTACTAATGACGATGCCATTTTTATCAAACTATCTAAGAAAACGTTCATATAACTGCTAGAATATATAATTAAATATATGTTAAAATATAATGTCATTACCGAAAAAAGCGGTTGTAACGAAGCAGCTAAAATTTTTTGCTGAAATGATTTTAAATTGTTTCCATCAAAATTTAGCAAAATATTTTCGTATAATTCTATAGTGTTTAATTCATTATCTGAGTCAGAAATAATTTTAGTTTGTCGCATAAAACTAAGTCCATCATCAAAAACTGTAATATCTTTATTATATTTACTAAAAGAATTAAACAAATAAAAAAACAGCATATTTTTTGGATGAAAATCTGTATAAGTGTTTCTTTCAATAGTTTTCTTAAATATATTATTAGCATTATTTTTCATATCTACCAAACATTTATAAGCTATTTCAACGTCATAAATTTTTGGTATATTATTACATTCTGTTGAAACATTTAACAAATTATAAAAATGAGATTCTAATTGTATGAAATATAAACTTGAATGCTTACAAGTTTCATCTTGATACTTAATTAATTGATTAATAATTATGTTATAGTTCATTTCGTATCCTTTCCTTAGGCGTTCTTCATCTGTTGCAAGTGTTATACCATCACTATTTTTAACATCTAAAAACATATAAATATGACCCATCACGTTATTCAAATATAAATTTACAGTCATTAAATCAGCAGGAAATTCTGGAGTAGATTTTTTTCGCAACTCATCAATCATAGACAAAACTATGACTTGTTGCGATTTAAGATTTTTTCCGTAATACTTCAATTGTTCCATAGAGTAGTTTAGATCACCACTCAGTTTTGATGATAAATTGTAGTATTTTTCATTCAATTGAAAAAAATTCAAAATATATTTTGAAAATGTGCAATGTAATTTTATATGATTTCCAGTCGCAGTCGCCGATGTTAAAAACACCAAAAAAACTATTAGTCGTATCATGTTTTACAAAAATTTAAATCTAATAATGGTTGCAAAACAAACGTTTCTATCGCTAATAAAATCTTTTCATAATAATCTTACATTAAACAATATTTAGTATAAACTTTTAATTAAATATACAACTTTTAGTAATGTCAATGCTTAATATAATTATTGTTAACACAACTGTTTTATGTGTCATATGATTTCATACCCGGTAGTTATAGTTATAAATTGAAATTTTATCCATTAATATATTTTTTTTTGTTTGTTTCTTAACATTTTGTTTGTTTTTTCTCTATGACGCACTAGTCCTCAAATGTACAATTTTACCTATTTTAACAAATTATAGCTGTTGTTGATGACTACATACAACTTAAATGTTATTATTATTTAAGTTTTTTGTAAGTAATTTTCAAAATTGCATCGATAAAAAAAATTACTTATTTAGTGGTTTATTAAATAAACATAGAATATAACTTATTTATTTAAAAATAGATATACAAAAGTATAAATTTTATTGAGACTGTTATACACTGAATTTTTTTTTTCTTATAATATAGTTAATATTTACTATGGTTTATAAAAATAAAGCAAATTTTAATCTGTATATTTTTCTATGTCAAAATTATTATTTGACAATGTGGGAGTAGTGTTCTTAATAAATCTCACATTATAAAATGTGTGTGATAATTATGATATATTAAAGGTTCTTCAATGAGTATTTAAAATTTAAGAGGTAGTAGTGTGCTCATAAATACTATTGGTCAGCGGAGCGGCTAATAAAGCAAAATAGTTAAACTCAATTAAAACAAAATAATAAATAACATTAAAAAATAATACAAAACTCAATTGAATAAATGAAGTTGTTGTTAGTGATAAGTGGATTATATGAGTTGTTGTGGTAATGGTGTCATATGTCTGGGTATCACGAGTCAGATTGTAGTTGCAGCGCGTAATGGCCAATGAAACCAGATGGCGAAAAAGAGACTACGGCAATAAATATATTTAGTGATGGTCAGGACTCAATCACTGATAGTGTGCAAGGGCACAAGAAATTTGAGTACAAGGGTACAAAAATAAAAGTGACAACGCACAATGGTCGAACAATTGACCGGATAAGCGAAGGCGCTTGCTGTAAACGATGTTGCATAAAAAACATTCACTCACTAACGTAAGACGATGCTGATCACGGCTGACAATTAAGACGTAAGCCGTTGATTTCCCTTGCTGGATGTCAAGGGTTGAGTAAAAATAAAAGCTAGAGATCAGTTAGCACACCATAAAAAATAAAATAAACAATGTTTGTAACAACTGGTCCTTTAGGTCTTTGACGATATCTATCAAACATGTGTCTCATTATTATAAACGTTTATTAAATTATGGTAAAAATAATACATATCATTTTTGTGGTTAAACTAGTCAACAATATCAATTACAATGATTCACTGTTTTGTTGTACAATTAAATCTGAGTTTAATAATAAGTACTATTATTTAACGATAATAATAAAAATCAGTTTCAATAAAGAATAATTCTATTTTTTGATGATAATTTTAAGACGTACAAATTTTTAGTAATTTTATTCCTAATAATTTAATGATGTTGCGTAAAACTAATTATAATTTTGACACTCATCACAATAATAAGTGACATCGCTATATCTACTTGTATTAATACATTTTGTTAAGACTACTCAATTTAATTTCAACTCATTCAATTAAATTAATTTTGGATTATTGTCTCCAAAAATTGTAATACGCAATTATAACAATTATACAAACAAACCCAACTCACTTATTATATTTTTGTAGTGTAATGATTTATTCTTTATAGATTAGACTTTGTAAATATTAAACCTAATGTATTTATACTATCAAAAAAACATATTAATGAAAGAAAAAAACAATTCATTTTATGAGTATAAATTTCAATATAAATATAAAATTAGTTGAATTAATATGTATGTTAAGAATATATTAATATTTTTATGATTTATCATCATTCCATTTGTAATTTGTGAATAAGAAAATTAATGTAGCATATATTCTATAACAAAAAAACAAAACGTGATTCTTAAATAATTTTTATACATTTGGTAATTTCTGCATCAAGATTAGCATATGTCGGAGGTTTAGACATTAAAATCTTATTATATAATAGAACAAGGAAAAAAACGATTTTCTGGAAATATTACTTAGCGTGCTCGATTTTCTAAATTTTAGCTTCGATGCGAACCTGAGAAGGTATTGGTTTTACTATGATGTGTTTTTTTTTTTTGTGTCTGTTACCACTTTTTCTCAGCTCTCACCGAACGGATTTTATTCAACGATACGTCAAAAGATCACAAATTGTATCTAGTCGAAGACATTACCCTTCAAAATAGAAAAAATTTCCCTCGTTCCCCGTAAATGGGGGGAAACCTCCAAAAAATTACAAATTTAAAAATCGCTAATTTTCGAAATTTTTTCAATTTTTTTTACTAAAAACTGCCGTAACATTTTTAAAAATGAACATATCAATATTATTTTTTAATTGTAGATGCGTGATGTCTTTACATATCATTTGGCATATTTTTTTATAAATCTGACTGTTTAATTGCCTACAGAGAGGGATTCAAAATGACAACTTTATTACAAAAAAATTGCTTTTTCAACTTAACTTTTGAAAGTGTTCCGGAAAGTCTGATACTTTTATATATATCTTAAATTAAAGTTATTGTAATGTACTTTATTATGAAAAAAAAAAATTCAGACTTTAGTTTGTCTTCATGGTGAAAATGGCTACCAAATGCTATTTTTGTGTGAAAATTCTCGATTTTACTTTTTACATTTTTAATTTTATAATGCTAAAATTTATTAAAAAGTGCATGGATTAACACAATTTTTTTATGAGAAATAATATTTATATCCCTTTTGCATTCCACATATTTTATCTTATTCAGGATATTAATAAGAAAATAGCAGATCATGTAGCTTTTGGAATAATCCACCAATTTTTTTTTTATATAGATGCTTGATGTCTTTACTTATCATTTAGTATATTTTTTTTGTAAATCTGACACTTAACCTGCCCACAGGGGGTGATTTAAAATGACAACTTTTTCACAAAAAATTTTCTTTTTCAACATAACTTTTGAAAATGTTCCGGAAGGTCTGACACTTTTATATATATCTTAAATTAAAGCTAATGTAATATACTTTAATTTGAAAAAAAAAAATTTGACCTCTGGACTTGTCTTCATGGCGAAAATGGCTACCGAATGCTATTTTCGTGTGAAAATTCTCGATTTTATTATTCATATTATATTTAACTTTATAATGCTATAACTTATTGAAAAGTTTATGGATCCACACAATTTTTTTATGAGAAATAATATTTTTTAATAAACCCTTTTTCATTCGACATACTTTATCTTAATCGAGATATTAATAAGGAACCAGCAGATCAAGTAGCTTTTGGAATAAAACACCAATTTTTTTAAAATTAAACACTATCTAAAGATTTGCATCGAAGCGTTTATTTTTGATAGTGATTTTAATCACTGTCAGATATCATTATACTTGACCCAACTATGCCACGTCACCACTGTGCCGCGACCCCTCTGTGCTGGGTTTTTTTTTTAACTCGGTCACCAGACTTCGGAAAAATATTTTACGACTTAAGGTTTGAAATTTTCATCAGACCCGCCCAATGAAATTCCTGAGATATGATAAAAAAATCAATTCAATCCGTTCATATTTCACTGTTTTACGAGCTTTTTTTTTTCCACGCGCATGGTTTTAATATGCGCATTGATTCATTTCTTCTCATACGTTTATTATGAACCTTAATTATATGGTGTAATATGTATTTTTATTAGTACAATATTTTGAATTTGCACATAGCACTATATTTTATCGAGGAATATTATATGTTATATATAAATTTCAAGACAGTTATAATTATATAAGTTCGTACTTTCATTATCAGAACAGTACATTATTAATAATCTTTTTTTTCTCATATATGTATGAGTCTATGAGTTTATCGTTTAAATTGGGATTCATCTTTGACAACTATGCTGTCCAACGTTAAATCGCAGTTACCAATATTTTTATAAAAATTAAATTTTTTATATAGTCCCACGTATAATAACCTGTTGAATTTTTTTTTAATTATTCTATAATATAAACATAATTATTATAATTAGAAAATTAATAATTTTTGTGTATACCAGGAGTGATTTAAGGGAGATATGGGCCCCCCTTGAACCAGCGCTATCAATATTTTTTTAGGTATCTTCTACTAAATAAGGACCTAATGTCTTTTTTTTCATCATTACTTTAATTTTTAGCAAAAAAATTCAATAACATGTTAAACAAAGAAAAAAATATTAAATACCCTCCTAAAATAATTTTTTAATAGGGAATACCTCATCAACAAACGTCAACCATATACCCAATATATTTTACTATATTCTCTTTTTAAATTTTCCTGATTTTAATAATAACATTTTTAATATATTTTTGTTACACTGATTCTGATGTAATATTTTTTCTGAAAAACACTTATCGTACCTGGCGTAGCTGGGTACCTTTACCGGAATCAGTGGCCTACTTATGATGACAGCCCGAAGAGGCTGTCACAAATTTAACCGTTACACAATTTCCAAATACTATTCTAACTAAACTATCAATAAATATGAGACATTATTGTATAAAAAGACATTAATTAGAGTGAAGTAATATAATTTCAAACGATTGGGGTAATTGTAAATGCAAAAGTTTTCATTTCGAACCTACACATAATAACACATATAAGGATCAAAAATTTTCAGTCTAAAATAAAATCTGCTAAATATTATAAGATAAAAAATGCATTTACAATTACCCCAATTGTTTAAATTTACTGCAATTTATCCTAATAAGGAAAAATTGAAGATTTGAAAACAAAAGCGTGGTTTTGTATAAAAAAAAATACAGTTAAAGAATCTAGACTAGCAATATTTAATTCAGATAATGCGGCTTGAATTATATTTTTAGATCAAATTATATTGTCAAGATGTAAGATGTGTTTGAATAACTCATAATTAACTTATAGACACGTATTGTCATTTTATTGATGTCTCTAATTTTTAACAAATTTTAGAACATGAATTATGAAACATTAAGCATTTGATTAATGTGAATATTATTATACGATATTTGTTATATATTTTAATATGTATTTTTATGTTTTTTATCATATGGATTATTTAATGTACTTGATTAGATGAAAAAAATCTGAAATGAATCTTAAAATTATATCCGTGATCTTTTATAAATCCACTTAAATACAAATATTTCTCGCTGCGATAAATACTGTATTCTTTTTAATTTTGTAATATTATTTAATATTGTCAAACAAAGTACGTCAATAGATTAATGTAACAAAAACAAATGCAAATAAAAAAAATAAAAATGAACAAAATATAATAAAATTGCATAAAAATATCTGTAAAAAAGAACCATGTTATAAAATAACAGTAAAATGTACCTAAAGTATATTTTTCTGAAAACAATTTTCATATTATAATGAATCTAGTTCTAGTAAAATTTGTTACCAAATTTTTTGGTAACATTTTGCTATATAAATCATTTCTAAAAAAAATGATTGTTAGTTTCTCCTGAATTCATAATGGATTTTTACAATTATATTCAAATTTTATTATACGCTCAATTGAGTAAATCTTTTTAACAACTTTGTTTTGATTGGTTCATTTAGTCAAAGTAAATCATTAAAATTAATTATGTTCTGAATATTTCGATTGGCAGAATCTTTTCAAACACCAATTATTTACTAGGAAATTAGTACTATAACTTCCATTTAAGTTTCCATTACGATAAAAATGCAAAAAAATATTGGGCTTTTCTGATAAATTTACAATAAATAGTAATTATAAAACTTTCTGATTGCATATTAATCTTAACGACACAATTTTTCAATTCTCATAAAATATTCTATTTAATGATGACAATTTCAAACTTGCCAATTGAGAAAATAGTTATGGTAACATATTCAATTTTTTTTACTGTAAACTTTCACAAAACTTTATCAACAATTTTTCATCAACTTTAAAGAACCAAAAAAATAGGTTAAAAATGAAAATTTGGACTGATTATTTTAAAAAAATTAAAAATCAAATCAGTAATAATTTGAAAACAAATTTTTTTTTCTTTTAATATCTAATTAGTAATAATATAAAAACAATGGGGTGGCGGCACAGTGGGGTCGTGGCATAGTTAGGTCCAGTATAGATGATATTTGACAGTGATTAAAATCACTATCATAAAAAACGCTTCGAAGCAAATCTGTAGATAGTGTTTAATTTAAAAAAAATTTTTGTTAGAATAGCATATTTTTGAATATGGTAGCCATTTGCGCATAGAAGATAGGTCGTCGGGACAAAATTTTTTTTTCATTTTATAGTACATAAAATAAGCTTTAATTTGATCTATGTTTAAAGGACACAGTACTTCCGGAACATTTTCAAAAATAAGGTTGAAAAAGTTATTTTTTGTAAAAAAGTTACTATTTTAAATCTCCCCAGTGAGCAGAATAAGTGTTAGATTTTCAAAAATTATATCAAATGAAAGGGAAATATCTAAGGTTTCAATACAAAAAAATATTTTTTTTATTTGTTCATTTTTGAAAAAGTTATGGAAGTTTTAAGTACAAAAAACATCCCAATAAAAGGTAATTTTTATCGCAAACATTACATTTTTTTTTAAATTTCGACAGCCATTTGCACATAGAAGATAAAGTGTCGGGACAAATTTTTTTTTTCATTTGATAGTATATAACATAACCTTTGATTTGATATATGTTTAAAGGACGCAGTATTTCCGGAACATTTTCAAAAGTTCAGTTGAAAAAGATTTATGTTTTTTACAATATTTCAAGTTTTGAACGCCCCCTATATAAGGGGAAATTGTCCAATTTTAATAAAAAGTATGTCAAATGAAAGATGTACTTATAATGTATTTAGAAAAAAAAAATTTGTGCTGATATATACATTTTTCAAAAAGTTATAGCATTTTTAAGTTGAAAATTTAAAATCGAAAATCGAAAATTTTAACACAAAAATAGTGTTTTTTTAACTACGGCAGCCGTTTAAATGTAGAAAAAAAAGTGTCGGGACAAATTTTTTTTTTTCATTTTGTAGTACATAAAATAAGCTTTAATTTGATATATGTTTAAAGGATGCAGTATTTCCGGAACATTTTCAAAAATTAAGTTGAAAAAGTTAATTTTTGTAAAAAAGTTGCTATTTTTAATCTCCCCCAATGAGCAGGTTAAGTGATAGATTTTCAAAAAAATAATATCAAATAAAAGGTCAATATCTAAGGTTTTAGTATAAAAAAAAATAATGTTGATTTGTTGATTTTTCAAAAAGTTATGGAAGTTTTAAGAAAAAAAAGTGAAAAAATTTCGAAAATTAGCGATTTTTAAATTTGTAATTTTTTTGGATATTTCCCCCATTTGCGGGGAACTAGAGAATTTTTAAGGGTAATATCTTCAACTAGATACGATTTGTGATCTTTTGACGTATTGACGAAAGAAATCGGTCCAGTGAGAGCTGAGAAAAAGTGGTAACAGACATAAAAAAAAAACACATCATAGTAAAATTAATACCTTCTCCGCTTCGCATCGAAGCTAATAGGAATTAATTTTTCTTTAAGTTTATCAACTAAATTCTTAAATTTCAACACTATTCACAGATTTGCATCGAAGCGTTTTTTATAATAGTAATTTTAATCACTATCAGGTATCAATTATATAAGTCTATAAAGGTAGAGTAGAAATATAATATCGACAAAATGCAACATATATATTAAATAAAAGTCTCTACTACGCCTTTTCACACTGTGTCACGACTCCACTGTGCTAGGTTTTTTTTATACACAATTAGATTTCATTTATTTCGATTCTGACATTGAATTGTTGAACCAAGAATAATATTAAATAAATAGAATCAGTTATAATGTATAATACACAATATATATTTACTATGGTATATATTTAACTAAGATAAGCAAACAATAAATTAAAAAAATTTAAAGTTGTTTTGGATCCTTGTATGGAAATAGATTTAATCATAGTTTATCACTTTTGTATTGTGTGGTTATTATTAAAGTGTCATCAGGTTTGAAATCAGAATTAATATCCCAATCCCAGTACTGATTATTGTCTAAAACAGCATAATTTAGTTTTGATTTCATTAATTCCCGACAATTTAAGAATTGTTTTCTATGTGTTTTGAAGTGTGACTGACTCTTTTTATCAGTACCAAAAATCATACACGTTATATTCCTAATACAGTCAAGAGGTAGAGTAGAAATATAATACTGTTTAAATGCAACATAAACATTTTTAAAAAGTTGTTTAAAATTATCTAAACTATAGAAAAATTGTGGTACATTAATTTTAATATTAAACAAACTAAAGTTTTCTGAATTATCTATATTTTTAGACATAACTGAAATTCTATCCCAATATTCAATTTGTTTGTATCAAATTGAATATTGGAATAGATTTAAACCTTGTTTAGCACTTTTGTATTGCAAGGCCATTAGTACAGTTTCATAAAATATGAGAATTGTTTTCATTGTTTTTTGTGATATGACTTTACCAGTACCAAAAATCATACACGTATATTTGAAACACAGTCAAGAGGTAGAGTAGATATATAATACTGTTTAAATGCATCAGAAAAATTATTTAAAAGTTTTTTAAAATTACTTAAAATCAAAGTAAGTGTTGAAACATGAATTTTAATATTAAAACCAGTGTGTGAATATATATATATTGGTGTGTAAACCTTAAAAACTAATATAATAAATAATTAACTTAACATTTTATGACTAATATAAAAATAATATTTTCAATAAATAATATTAAAATAATATTTACAATTATTCTTTGTTTATACACAAAATTAATTTTTTTTTGGTTCGTTGTACGGAAATAGATTTATTCCTACTTTATCATTTTTGTATTGTGTAGTCATTAATACAGTGTCATCAGGTTTGTTATCAGAAGTAATATCCCATTCCCAGTTCTCAATATTGTCTAATACAGCATAATTTAGTTTTGATTTCATTAATTCCCGACAATTTAAAAATTGTTCTCTAAGTTTTTGAACGAATGCATTATTCCCATTAATAATATTAAACATATTCACCTTGAGATTTATAACACAATCAAGAGGTAGAGTAGATATATGATATCGTCTAAATGCAGCATATATATTAAATAATAGTTGATAAGTATTTTTTACAATCGAGTGAAGTACTAAAATATTTGGTTTAATATTAAACAAACTAAAGTTTTCTGAATAATCTATATTTTTAGACATAACTGAAATTCTATCCCAATATTCAATTTGATACAAACAAAATCTGTCTACAAATGTTAAACCAACGCTTTCAATAACATTCAGATAGTGAGTATAACATTGTATAATATTAGTATTGTTTTTAATACACGGTCGAATGATATCTCCTAATTTTTTACCAACTGTACCGTTAATAGGTACAGGAACTTCTATTTCATTTTTTTGCGTCCATGTCCAAGGTTTTTTACATTTCCTTGGATTGAATAATTCAGTCGACACAACATCGGGATCGTCTAATATAGTATTTTTATTGTAAGGCGTAGGACAACGAGCTATATACCTGTGTAATATTCTTGTTTTTGTAATTTCAACTGTATAAATGCAGGATATTCTCTGATGAGTATATTCAAATCGTTAATAGTTATAGATGTTTGATTTTCAGTGTACTGACTAAATTCATCAGTTGTATAAACAGTTATAACATTAAAAATTATTATTTTAAATAAAATAATACATATTTTGCTATAATATATCATTTTTACCCGTTTCAGTAAAATTATTCAAACAATAGTTAACCAATTAGAAATTATAAAATAAAATCAGNTGATCAAAGAAAAAATTAAAATATTCAATTTTTGTAAGGTTTTAGACGTTATTCGTTAATAACGTAAAGTATTTGATGAGATTCGTTTACTTCACTTTTTAAAACTAATAAATTTTTTTTGAAAATTAAAATTCATACCTCTCAAGTGATTCATTTTTTGTTTAAGTATAATGTTGAATTTTTGAGATATATTTAAATCGTAATTACTTTATATTTATAATCGTGCAAGCGTCATATTTACTGGTTTACGCACTATTTTTATATATTAACGTAGTTAGAAAAAAATAATTGTTTGGCAAATTATCGTATTGAAATATTTTTATAACACAAGTAATATAATATATATGATAGTGAATAAAATAACTATAAAAAAAAAAATAACACTTCGATGCAAACCTTTAGATAGGGTATAATTTTAAAAAATTGGTTGATTATGATTATTTAGTGCGTAAACCATTAAATATGACGTTTGCACGATTATAAATATAAAGTAATTACGATTTAAATATATCTCAAAAATTCAACATTATACTTAAACAAATAATGAATCACTTGAGAGGTATGAATTTTAATTTTCAAAAAAAATTTATTAGTTTTAAAAAGTGAAGTAAACGAATCTCATCAAATACCTTACGTTATTAACGAATAACGTCTAAAACCTTACAAAAATTGAATATTTTAATTTTTTCTTTGATCAATTTGTTGTTTTTTTTTTTTGTAATAATTAATTGATTTAATAAAGTCTGAATAAGTTTATTTAACAGGTAAAAATGAACTATTATAGCAAAATACATACTATTTTACTGAGAGTAATATTTTTAAATGTTATAAGTGTTTATACAAATGATGAATTTAGTCAGTACACTGAAAATCAAACATCTATAACTATTAACGATTTGAATATACTCATCAGAGAATATCCTGCATTTATACAGTTGAAATTACAAAAACAAGAATATTACACAGGTATATAGCTCGTTGTCCTATGCCTTACAATAAAAATACTATATTAGACGATCCCGATGTTGTGTCGACTGAATTATTCAATCCAAGGAAATGTAAAAAACCTTGGACATGGACGCAAAAAAATGAAATAGATGTTCCTATATCTATTAACGGTACAGTTGGTAAACAATTAGGAGATATCATTCTACCGTGTATTAAAAACAATACTAATATTATACAATGTTATACTCACTATCTAAATGTAATCGAAAGCGTTGGTTTAACATTTGCAGATAGATATTGTTTGTTTGTGGTAGAAATTTGGGATAGAATTTTAGAATTTACTAAAAATATAGATTATTTAAGAAAATTTAGTTTGTTTAATATTAAACCAAATATTTCAGTACTTCACTCGATTGTAAAAAATACTTATCAACTATTATTTAATATATATGCTGCATTTAAACGATATCATATCGTTATCTACTATACCTTTTGAATGTATTATAAATCTCAAGGAGGATATGTTTAATATTATTAAACGGAATAATGCATACGTTCAAAAACTTAGAAAACAATATTTAAATTGTCGGGAATTAATGAAATCAAAACTAAATTATGCTGTATTAGACAATGTTGAGAACTGGGAATCGGATATTACTTCTGATAACAAACCTGATGACACTGTTCTAATGACCACGCAATACAAAAATGATAAACTAGGATTAAATCTATTCCCGTACAAGGATCCAAAACAACTTAAAATTTTTTTTTCATTTACTGTGTAAATAATGAATAATTTTAAGTATAGTTTATTTTGTTAAATGTTAAATATAAAAATATTACGACAGTGGCGATTGCAGTAATAAAAATTGTTGATTAAATAAAATAAAATTTAGATTAAACTAATTTTACTAGTTAATATCATATGAAACATTTCAAACTCGTATTTATTTATTTTATATTGGGAATGGGATATTACTTCTGATAACAAACCTGATAACACTGTATTAATGACTACACAATACAAAAATGATTAAGTAGGATTAAATCTATTTCCGTACAACGAACCAAAAAAAAATTAATTTTGTGTATAAACAAAGAATAATTGTAAATATTATTGTAATATTATTTTTATATTAGTCATAAAATGTTGAGTTAATTATTTATTATATTTGTTTTTAAGGATTACACACCAATATATATATATACATACTTACATATTTAAATACTACATAGATCACTGGTTTTACACGGGCAACGTCTTCTAACATCAGTGACTCTATTATAGCACTATACACTAACAGGTTAGTCATCTTTTGGAGTGGTATACTACATAAATGTAATCAATAAATAATTTTAAATATAGTTTATTTTGTTAAATATTAAATTTAAAAATATTACGATAGTGACGATTGTATCAATAAAAATGGATCATTATACAAAATCAAATTTAGATTAAACTATCTTTTTTTACTATTTCATATTATAGTATGATGCCATATTTTAAGTTCACTAAGAGGAAATACAAGATATTGTTACAGGTCCTCAGTGTACGATCAGCTGATGTCAATAGGATGGCAGATATCGAACCGGTTGACTGGTGGAGGTTATCAAATACACAACTATCAATACTTTACACCTAATGCACACATCGCTAACTGATAAGATTTAAATAAATAAACTAGTATAAA
The DNA here is from genome assembly GCF_025091365.1 of Daktulosphaira vitifoliae. Classification (NCBI taxonomy): domain Eukaryota; kingdom Metazoa; phylum Arthropoda; class Insecta; order Hemiptera; family Phylloxeridae; genus Daktulosphaira; species Daktulosphaira vitifoliae. Next base: position 30,584,740 of record NW_026099574.1, read on the forward strand.
TTCTGCAACATTTTAAGCTTCTAATTGTCTTAAGAATCCAAAAAACTTGAATCTAGGTTAAACATCGCTGAAACAAATAGTTCACCTTTTAATTCAGCAAATAACAACATCACACCTATTGCTTTACACTTCTTTGCTATGTTTAATGATATTAATATACCTATAACTATTGACACTAAATCAAATGTCAGTTGTATTACATATATAAATAGAAAACTTTTACAAATGGAGAGGGATCTCTCATTAACATTTCACCTCATTTAATAAACTCTGAACAGAATGATATCCGTAAAAAATAATTCAGAAGTAAATATCCTTCCAAATTTAAGTTAGTATTTTAACACAAAACCGCATAATTTTTTGTTACATTTCGTTCAGCACACGCCAGCTGTAACAGCTGATCTGAACGTAAACAATATCACACCGATATCCGAATGGGTTGAACAGATAGAAACAACGAGCTCGCACAACGCAATAGTTCCTACCTTTGAACAAGTCGTTTTATCAACCGCCGTAGTATCAGTACGAGACAATAATAATAAACTACAACCATGGCGTCTTTTATTAGATTCCGGTTCACAGAGTAATTTTATTTCCGAATCATTAATACAGGAATTAAAATTGAAAAAGAGAAAAATAGCTCATACAGTAATCGGTATAGGCGAAACTGTAAAAAATATATCCGCGTCGGTTAAAATACAGATTGAGTTGCGTGTAAATAATTTTTATTTAAATATAAGGTGTTTAATAGTACCCAAAGTAATTGGTAGTTTACCTACACGAAGGATAAGTGAAAATGTGCAGATGCCCGGTCATATAGTATTAGCAGATCCATATTGCAGAAATCCCCAAAAGGTTGACGTATTATTGGGGGCGGAACAATTTTATGAAGTTCTCGAAACTGACCGGTTAAAGATATTTGAAGGCAGACCGACGGCTCAAAAAACAAAGTTTGGCTGGGTGATTTCCGGGCCCATTCCGGAAAAGATTTACAATAACCTTAATACAAATAGTAAGAGTTGTCACGTGAGTGAAAAATGTGATAATTGTAGTAATCGACTAGAAGGATTGTTAACACAATTTTAGAAATTAGAAACGATAGAAAAGGAATACCCTTTTACTTTAGAAGAAAATAAATGTCAAGAAATATTTGATCATACAGTACCGAGTGATGAAACTGGCAGATTTATAGTAAAATTACTATTTCGTAATCAACTAACTGGTCTCGGTGGTTCTTATGAAATAGCCAAGCGTCGATTGTTATGTTTAGAAAAAAGATTTATGAGCAATGTAAAATTAAAAAATGAATATTCAAAATTTTTGTTTAAGGTAAAGACATTATAGCTGATAGGCTATTTGCACATAAATTATTAAATAATATGGTATATAATCTAGTCATCAGTATTAGAAGAATCAAAATTTATAATATGAATAACATATAAATAGATTTTCTTTTATGATCCTTTGTACTTACCGTGTATTATTACTTTATCAGGATGTTGATATTTAAATCATTATGTAAGTTATTAGCTTTTTCATAAATAAAAAAAAACCCAACATAGTGAGATCGTAGCATAGTGGTATCATTGGTGTACGCGCGGGAGGGGGGTGTCAAGGAGATAGACACCCCCCTTAAATGTTAAATTTGTTCAAACTTCAAATTATAAAACTAAGACTAAAAAAAAAAAAATGAAAATTTCCTGATAAACCATTATCATTATCAATCAGATATACACTGATTGTTTCATGCACATAGCATTACGGATATAGATACTATGGTTGCAAGGCGGCCTATATTAGATCAGAGAGTTGAGCGGCGCAGAATGTTCTTATCAAATTTAATATTTATGTAACACTCCAAAGCGTAAATTTGATTTTACAAAACACTTAAATAAGTTTAAGGAAGATAATTCTTGTTTGAGACAAAAAAAAAAAAATTAAAAAGACTGTGTCCTACTAGATGGTCTGAAAGATATGACTCAATTGATTTATATTATGATTATCAACCAGTCAATATATCATGTTTTGAAGAAATGATGTCATCGCCAAATACTGAAACGTCATCAAGATCAGCCCAGTTATTTTTAGCTATTCAAACATCAGAATTTAATGTAAGTCTTATTGTCATTCATAGAATATTTCAATATACAAAAACTCTTTGTTCATATTTACAATAAACTAACATAGATTTATCTCAAGCTTTATGTCATATTGACCTAGTAATTTATGAACTTCAAAAAATAAGAGAAAATTGTGATGATGAGTATCATAAGTATTTTGAAGAGCTTACAGAAAGGTCAAAGAAAATGGATTTTGAAATTACCATCCCAGAAAAGTTAAGCGACAAAAAAATGGATCAAATTATTCTACAGTAGACCCTGAACATTTTTTTAAAATTAGTAAATTCTTTCTATTTGTGGAAAGCTTAGTTCAACAATTAAAAGACCGATTTTTAAACCATAAAAATATTATAGCTGGATTTTGTTTTCTAATTTCCAATGAAAACTATGATAAACAAGGGGTCAAAGATTTAAATTAATTTTATTCAAATGATATTGATCAAGAAGTTTTTGAAGTGGAAGTAAAACTTTGGTGAACACATTTGCAAAAGTTAAGTGTACATGGTCTTCTAGATGCTCTTGATAAGTGCAATAAAGACCTCTTTCCAAATGTGTTCAAACTGCTTCAAATTTTTGCATCACTACCTTTTACATCGTGTGAACCAGAAAGAAGTTTTTCCACACTAAAAAGGATTAAGACCTATCTTCAAAATTCTATTGGCCAGTTAAGACTGAATGGTTTAGCAGCTTTTAATATTCATCGCGAAGTTGATGTTGAAATTGAGGAAGTAATCAAAGTATTGGCAAAACAAAACCGTCGTACTGACTTTATTTTATAACTAAATATTTTGTAATTTTTATTATACATTCATCAAATATATATATATATATTATTCATAAATGATTTATTTTATTTTATTTTATTAACTATTCTATCATAACATAGTTGGAGAAGATTTTTTATAGTGTTGAGCAAAAAACAAAAAAAAATTGGTAAATTTGTGTATATTATTATGATGTATGACACCCCCCTTAAAAAAATCCTGCGTACGACACTGAGTGGCATAGTTGAGTTCAATATAGATTTAATCTGACAGTGNGGGTCCAGTATAGATTTAATCTGACAGTGATTAAAATCACTATCATAAGAAACGCTTCGATGCAAATCTGTAGATAGTGTTTAATTCTAAGAAATTGGTAGATAATTATAAAAGCAACATTAACTATTTCCTTAATTATATACAGATTAGTAATTCTTAGATTCAAAAATATAATATAAAATTATATATTATATAATTGTTATATTGAATTGTTTTCAAATTATTATTGATATTGATTTTTAATATGTTAAAAGTAATAATTTTTAACCTTCTTTATTTCGTCCATTGAAGTGAAGGTTTATAATAAAAAAAAAATGAATTATTACCATAGCTTTTAGCTCAACTTGCAAGTTTGAAATTGACATTATTAAATAGAAAAAATTAAATTGTTAAGATTAATATGCAGTCTGGAAATTTTATAATTACTATTTACAGTAAATTTATCAGAAAAGTTCGATTTTTTTTACATTTTTATCGTAATAGATCATTTAAATAAAAATCATAGTAATCATTTCTAATTTACATTTGGTGTTTAAAAAGATTCTACAATGTTAATATTCAGAACCTAATTAATTTTAATGATTTACTTGTTATAATTCAAAAATAAGCAAAAATTAATAAAATGAAAATAAATATAATGACGGGGTCTTGGGTTTTTGTATATAATGAAACCTGATGTCGTGGTTCTATCGGGGTCGTATAGTTCGAGGATTTAGAATGACAAAGACAAGTAGATATAAAAATAATAACACAGTACCTCTAATTGAGGTTTAAAAAACTTTTGTCTGGTTAGTTTCTAATGTCCTAACTAAGAGGAAACGAAACGGCGAATGCAGTTCACGAATACCTCGTCAACGAGAGGGCAGAGCCAGTCCACGAATACCAGAGCCTAACTTATACAGAAGAAATCACGCTAGGTTTTTAAAACATCTTTAAGGCAACGAAACGGCAGAGCCAGTTCACGAATACCATATAACGTGATTATATATAATTTCTATAACCAACCAGTCAAAATTGACACTTTAAGATTTTAATTTGATAAATCATCTATTGCTTTGTCATCCTTTACTCAAACTTATTAACTCCAAATAATTGGGATAACATAAAATTACTTACTTCTTTTATTCTTGCAAATTTCTGTAAAATGATTTGATAAATATCTCGATATGTTTATATATGTTTAAAAGTATTGTTATAGTATGTATTTTAATAATACTTATTTTTAAAAAAGAACAAGTTATGTTTTACAGTAAAATCTTTATTTTAAAAAATCATAAGAGCGTGCACTTTTTTACATTATTATGACATCTTAATGAAAGAGGGGACAAAGACGCTAGCTGCTTAACAGTGCAGCCACTAATATATAACAAGTATTTAATTCGCACTTCGTCAAAAGAAAAATAATTAAAACAAGTTTTTAACACGCTTATATTAGTTTCACTTGTATGTTGTTTTTGTTTGTTGTTTGTCGTTTGTAAGTTTGTAACTCCACGCGGCACGTGTTATTATGTCGCGTATCCCGTCGTGTATGACCTTGAGACTATACNATATATATATATATACATATATATATTAATATTTATACGTATATACGTATATGTTAATATTCATTTATATATTCCTACAGCCGACGCCTCTGCTGCCGTATATGCCTCGTGTATAATGTTCCCCCCGCCCACAAAACACGGCTATACCTCATGCATGATACGTTTACGTACATAAGTCCCTTTACATGTATATATATATTCTAATTACTATTAAAACTTATATATTAATACGCTTTATTCTCAATAAAAGATATGTGGTGTATTCATTCCGATTACGGGGGATGATTCCCGTATCATTTTTCGTCACTAGCCGTTTCTTAGACTCCTNAAAAAGCACTGAAATCCTTTCAGACTCCGCAGAGTGAAGGAGAGAGAGAGTTCGCTTTCTCTGAATTGAAATAAGAATAAAAAGAAACAATTATCAGTCACAGCTCTGTGTTGTTGTCGGCTGACTTTTACGCGTTTTATTTATATATGAAAAAAATATAGTTTAAAAAAACTAAAAAACACGCTTTTAAAGCACATTGAACTAAAAAGTTCAAAATAATTTTTAAAATAGGCTTAAAACAATATTGAACGAAAAGTACTAGAATTATTGTGATAAAAGCGTCGGGCGCTCAATATACGAAAAATATGGCACGAAGCACCCACGCTTTTATCACAATAATTCTAGTACTTTTCGTTCAATATTGTTTTAAGCCTATTTTAAAAATTATTTTGAACTTTTTAGTTCAATGTGCTTTAAAAGCGTGTTTTTTAGTTTTTTTAAACTATATTTTTTTCATATATAAATAAAACGCGTAAAAGTCAGCCGACAACAACACAGAGCTGTGACTGATAATTGTTTCTTTTTATTCTTATTTCAATTCAGAGAAAGCGAACTCTCTCTCTCCTTCACTCTGCGGAGTCTGAAAGGATTTCAGTGCTTTTTATAGTAAAATAATAGTACCCCCAATCCAGGGATATTGTTGTCAGCGCTTTTAGTGATCTTTTTTAGTTTATTGTATTCAATTATACATTACATGATTATTATATTGAGATAACATATTTAACAATTGATAAATTGACTTATATATAAATAATAAGAAATTGTGTTGAACATCGTATTTGTTATGACAGACAAATTATTTGTTTGTCTAGAAGTTATTTCAAATACAGATTATACATTTTTCATTGATATTTTTAAGATGCGTAGTGCAAAGCTTCGAGCATATTACGACATACTTTAACTAAAAGAACCAATAAAAAAAAAAGTTTTAAGTTAAAAAAGATTTACTCAATTGAGCATATTATAAAATTTTATTATAATTGTAAAAATCCATCGTTAAATTCAGGTGAAACTAAAAATCATTTAAAAATCACTTTAAAAATATGAGAAATGAATGATTTTAATTCTTTGTATGGAAAAGGCTGGTTAAGCTACTTTTTATTTGATTCAGGAATATTTTTTCAATGTTTAAGGCTAATATCTTTAACTAAATACGAATTGTAATCATTTGACGTATCGTTGAAAGAAGTAGGTCAAGTGAGGGTTGGAAATATAAATCGTAGCCACAAAAAAAACCACATAGTAAAATAATATTAACATGAATATGAAATTTCATTTCACGTGGGGGTCTATAGTGATGGGATCCTTGATATTTATTAATATTGTAATTTAAACGGAGAAATTATAAAAATAATAAAGAAGTTGTATTTTGCTTTATTTTTACGTGTATAAAAATTTAAAGGGCTTGATACAATAAATTTCAATAAAAACTGTTTGTTACTATAAATAAATGCACTGAACTACAAGGAACATTCATCAGTAACAAAAATATATCATTCTAAATCAACTTTTCGCGATGTTTTTAAATCTGCAATTAGACTTTTTCTATCACTTCTAAGTTTTAATATTATCAAAAATTAGTATTTACATATAAAAAATTCGCATCGAAGCTAAAAAAATTGGCTATTTAAGATAACTCAAATTTAAAAATTACTTCTTCGACTTTAAAAAAGTAAAAAAAATTTAATAAGTTTAATATCTTATGTCTTATGAACTTTATAGGACCTAAAATAAGCTTTAATTTGATATATGTTTAAAGGAAACAGTATTTCCGGAACATTTTCAAAAATTAAGTTGAAAAAGTTAGTTTTTGTAAATAGTTGCTATTTTAAATCCCCCCCATGAGCAGGTTAAGTGTCAGATTTTCAAAAAAATTATATCAAATGAAAGGAAAATATCTAAGCTTTTAATTTAAATAAAAATTATGTTGCTTTGTTGATTTTTGAAAAAGTTATGGAAGTTTTAAGAAAAAAAAGTGAGGAAAATGACAAAATTTACCGATTTTTAAATTTGTAATTTTTTTGGATATTTCCCCCATTTGCGGGGAACGAGGGAAAATTTTTCAATTTTTAAGGGTAATGTCTTCAACTAGATACGATTTGTGATCTTTTGACGTATTGTTGATAGAAATCGGTCTAGTAAGAGCTAAGAAAAAGTGGCAACAGAAATAAAAAAAAAACACATCATGGTAAAATAAAGACCTTCTCAGCTTCGCATCGAAGCTAAAAATACTTTTTCGAATCTAAAAAGGTAAAAAATTTTAATAAGTTTAATTTCTTATGTCTTATGAATTTTATTCTATATCAATTAAATTATATGATATTCATGAAAGTCAGTGTATTACTTTAATAACACATTTTAAAATAAAATAAAATACAAAACCTAGAATTTTAATAGAAAAATAACATATTTTTGAATATGGTAGCCATTTTCGCATAGAAGATAGGTCGGCGGGACAAATTTGTTTTTTCATTTTATAGTGAAAATTCTCGATTTTATTTTTACAATTTTAACTTTATAATGCTATAACTTTTTGAAAAGTGTATGGATCAACATAATTTTTGTATAAGAAATAATGTTTTTTAATAATCGCTTTTTCATTCGACATACTTTATCTTATGNAGTGCATTTTTTTATAGTAACAAACAGTTTTTATTGAAAATTATTGTATCAAGCCCTTTAAAATTTTATACACGTAAAAGTAAAGCAAAATATAACTTCTTTATTATTTTTATAATTTCTCCGTTTAAATTACAATATTAAATTATTGAATATCAATTTCATAAAAAATTTAATAATTATAATTAGTATTTATTCATATATTATATTTTAAAATCAAAGAACTACTAATCAAGATATAATCAAAGAAATAAGAGTTGATGTTGCTTTTGGAATAATCCACCAATTTCTCTAAATGAAACAGTATCTACAGATTTGCATCGAAGCGTTTCTTATGATAGTGATTTTAATCACTGTTAAATATCATCTATACTTGTCCCATCTATGCCTTTTCTACACAGTGCCTCCACCCCACTGTGCTACTGTTTTTTTAGCTTCCATGCGAAGCTGAGAAGGTATTAATTTTACTATGATGTGTTTTTTTATTTTTTTTTTTTTTTTTTTATTTTTTTTTTTGTGTCTGTGAACGCTCAATCTCAGCTCTCGCTGGACCGATTTTGATGAACAATATGTCAAAAGATCACAAATCGTATCTAGTCGAAGACATTACCCTCAAAAATTGAAAAAAATTCCCTCGTTCCCCGTAAACGGGGGAAATCCCCCAAAAAATTACAAATTTAAAAATCGCTAATTTTCGATATTTTTTCAATTTTTTTTACTTAAAATTGCCATAACTTTTTTAAAAATGACCGAATCAATATAATTTTTTTTTTTATAGATACCTTAGATAATTACCTATCATTTTATATATTTTTGTGAACATTTGACCCTTTAACAGCCCAAAGGATGGGGTTTCAAAATGGTAACTTTTTTACAAAAAATTAACTTTTTCAACTTAACTTTTGAAAATGTTCCGGAAAGACTGACAATTTTATATATACCTTAAATTAAAGCTAATGTAATATACTTTAATTTGAAAAAAAAAAATTTGACCTCTGGACTTGTCTTCATGGTGAAAATGACTACCGTATGCAAAAATATGCTATTTTTGTGAAAAAATTCTTGATATTATATTTTACATTTTTTAACATTATGTTGCTATAACTTTTTAAAAAATGCATGAATCAACTTTATTCTTTAATGATAAATACTTTATATATACTTCTTTCATTCGACATACTTTTTTTTAAAATCGGACCATTTCCCTTTATACAGGGGGGGTGCAAACCTTTTAAAATGCGTATAGAAAGTAGAACTTTTTCAACTTAACTTTTGAAAATGTTCCGGAAAGACTGACACTTTTATATATATCTTAAATTAAAGCTTATGTAATATACTTTAATTTGAAAAAAAAAAATTTGACCTCTGGACTTGTCTTCGTGGTGAAAACGGACATCAAAGTTAAAGAAAAACGTACGATTTCCGTGAAAAAAATCTCGATTTTATATGTTATATTATTTAATTTATATTTTATATAACTTTTGGAAAAATGTATGGATCTATATTATTATTTTTTTATAATAAATATTGATATACCCCTTTCATCTGGCACGCTTTTTTTGTAAATCGGATCATACCCCTTTAACAAGGGGGGTCAAAACTTTAAACATGCGTATTGTTACTACGATATTTTCAATTTAATTTTTGAAAGTATTCCGGAAATACTGACACTTTTAAATATATCTTAAATTAAAGCTTATGTAATATACTTTAATGTGAAAAAAAAAAATTTGACCTCTGGATTTGTCTTCATGGTAAAAATGACTACCGTATGCAAAAATATGCTATTTTTGTGTTAAAATTCTGGGTTTTGTATTTTATTTTATTTTAAAATACCTGACAAGGGGAGTACAGATTTTCATAAATATTATATAAATTAAAATTGATATAGTATAGATAGTTAAACTTATTTAAATATGTTTGTTTCTTTTAAGTCGAGAAAAATAACTTTGAAATTTGAACTAGCTTAAATAGCCAATTTTTCAACCGCCGGAAGCAACGTACGGTTGCCGAGTTGGTAAAATTTATGTTTTACACGCTTGGGGTACGAGGTTCCAACCCGCATATGGCAATGAATTTTTTGCATTTTTTCTTAATTCTTTTTAAGTTAGTATAAATTTTAACTCGTTTGATTTTTATCACATTTAGATTCAATAACTTCAATAAAGATCAAGGATCCCATCACTTTAGTCGCCCCTTGCAAGAAGAAATTTCTTATTCGTATTAAAATTATTTTACTATATTTTAAGTTTTCGCTTCGATGCAAAGCCGAGAAGATATTTTTTTGTGACTATCATTTATTTTCTCTGCTCTAACTTGACCTACTTTTTTCAACAATACGTCAAATTACTACAATTCGTATCTAGTTGAAGATATTACTCTCAAAAATTGAAAAAAAAATTCTAATTTATCAATTAAACAGTTAGTTATTACATCGTCTCCATAAAGACAATTAAAATCATTAATTTCTAATGTTTTCAAAATATTTATTAACGAATGAAGTTTGATATGATAGGTTTCAACTACAAAATTAAATCATTTTACTTTGTAATTTAATAATTTTTTTACTCTATTTGTGTGTGCTACTACTAGACTATAATATTACAATTTTTTTTTGTAACATGTTGCTATATAAATCATTTCTAAAAAAAATGATTGTTTTTTCTCCTGAATTAACAATTGATTTTTACAAATATAATCAAATTTTATAATACACTCAATTGAGTAAATCTTTTTAACAACTTTGTTTTGATTGGTACATTTAGTTAAAGTAAATCATTAAAATTAATTAAGTTCTCAATATTTCAATTATAGAATCTTTTCAACAAACAACAAAAGTTCCTAGGAAATTATTACTATTACTTCTATTTAAGTTATCTATTACCATAAAAATGCAAAAAAATATTGAGCTTTTCTGATAAATTTACAATAAATAGTAATTATAAAACTTTCTGACTGCATATTGATCTTAACGATACAATTTTTTTAATTGTCATAAAATTTTCTATTTAATTATGTCAATGTCAAACTTACCAATTGAGCTAAAAGTTATGGTAAAATAAATTTTTTTTTTTTATTATAAACATTTACAACAATCAACTTTAAACGATTAACAAAATAGGTTAAATATGTCATTTTCCTTATTTTTAACTTATTAATAATCAAATTAATATTAAATATTATATCAAATCAGTATTAATTTAAAACAATTTTTTTTGTTCTTAATTATTTTTTTTTATATGTAAAAACTATTTTTTAATAATATTAAAACTTAGAAGTTATAGAAAAAGTCTAATTGCACATTTTAAAACATCGCGAAAAGTTGATTTAGAATAGTATATTTTTGTTTCTGATGGAAGTTCCTTGTAGTCCAGTGTATAAAACTTATAACTTTGTTAATTGTTATAACTTTATCAAAAATGACCAAATCAGTATATTTTTTTTTATTTAGATGCATGTCTTTATCTATCATTTGGTTTTTTTTATAAATCTAACCCTTTACCTGCCCACAAGAGGGATTCAAAATATTAACTTTTTTTTTTTTAGTTAAAGTAAATCATTAAAATTAATTCAGTTCTGGATATTTCAATAGTAGAATCTTTTTAAATATCAAAAATTACTTAGAAATGATTACTATGATTTCTATTTAAGTGTTCTATTACGATAAAAATGCAAAAAATAATGAGTTTTTCTGATAAATTTACAATAAATAATAATTATAAAACTTTCTGACTGCATATTAATCTTAAAAATAACATTGTTTTAATTCTCATAAAATTTTCTATTTAATGATTCATTCTAGTCAACGAAGGAGTAATTTTGCAGAATAGCAGAAAAAATTCCCAACAAACTTTTTTTTTTTTTGTTTTAATTAGGCAATTGGTGGATTATTCCAAAAGCAACATCAACTCTTATTTCTTTAATTATATCATGATTAGTAGTTCTTTGATTTTAAAATATAATATATGAATATATACTAATTATAATTATTAAATTTAGTATGAAATTGATATTTAATATTGTAATTTAAACGGAGAAATTATAAAAATAATAAAGAAGTTATATTTTGCTTTACTTTTACGTGTATAAAAATTTAAAGGGCTTGATACAATAATTTTCAATAAAAACTGTTTGTTACTATAAAAAAATGCACTGGACTACAAGGAACTTTCATCAGAAGCAAAAATATACTTTTCTAAATCAAATTTTCGCGTTGTTTTCAAATCTGCAAGTAGACTATTTCTATCACTTCTAATTTTTTATATTATTACTAATTATATATATAAAATAATAATTAAAAGAAAAAAAAATTTGTTTTCAAATTATTACTGATTTGATTTTTAATATGTTAAAAATAATCAGTCCAAATTTTCAATTTTAACCTATTTTTTTGGTTCTTTAAAGTTGATGAAAAATTTTTGATAAAGATTTATGAAAGTTTATAGTAAAATAAATTGAATATATTACCATAACTTTTAGCTCAATTACAAGTTTAAAATTGACATCTAGGCCTGTCAACAAAGGAAAAATTGCGGAAAAAATTTTGTTTTTTTAAAAGTTGAATTAAAATATGTATAATGACATACTAATAGTCCTCAAGATTGGAATTGAGCTTTTTTTTTAAATCCTCGCAAAAGTTCAAAAATATGAGCTTTCTTAATTTTCTCAAAAAAAAATATTTAACTTACAAAAAAAAGTTTCGCACAAAAGTTGTTTAAAAGACAATTATAAATAAAAATATAATCTTATATTTTTTCATTTAAACAAATATTTTTCGAGTTACATTACATTTAATATGAGTAATAAAATTTATATTCCATTTTTTTCATTTTACGGTTACTTTTTATCATGTTATACTTACATTAGACACAATGTTATAAATGCATATGTGTGTATGTGTGAGTTTATTTATTTATTGTATCATTAAAGTGTAGTGTATATTGAGATACAACCGATAGAGTAGGTAATTGATTTGACGCTATATTATTTAAACCCAACTAAACGCTAAATTGTACATTCCGAAACAACAATCATATTATGTCAATTGCCACCGGAATTTCTGGTAATATTTTTCTTTTTCTTTGCCTTAATCCCAACTACTTGGGGTCGGCCACCCTTATCCTAAGCTTCCACTTGACACGATCTCCCACATCTTCTACGCTCACATCAGCTGTCCTCAAATCGCATTCAATAGCATCCCTCCATCTCTTTTTTGGTCTTCCTCTATCTCTTCTTCCTTCAACATTCATTTCTATAACTGTTCTTACAGCTTTCGATTCTTCTTTCCTCATACCATGACTAAACAATCTAAGTCTATTTTCTGTCATCTTATCCACGATTGACGCAACACCTATACTTCCTCTTATATGCTCGTTCCTTATCCTATCTTCTCTAGTCACTCCACTCATCCAACTAAGCATTCTCATCTCTGCTACACTTATTCTCTGCTCTACTTTCTTATCAACCGCCCAACACTATTAACCATACATCATAGCTGGCCTCACAATTTCATACTAAATTTAAAAACTATAATTAGTATTTATTCATATATTATATTTTAAAATCAAAGAACTACTAATCAGGATATAATTAAAGAAATAAGAGTTCATGTTGCTTTTAAAATATTTCACCAATTTCTCTAAAGGAAACACTATCTACAGATTTGCATCGAAGCGTTTCTTATGATAGTGATTTTAATCACTGTCAGATATCATCTATACTTATCTCATCTATGCCACGTCTATACTGTGCCTCGACCCCACTGTGCTACCGTTTTTTTAATTTGAATCAGTTTAAATTGCTAATTTTATATTGAGATGAAAACAACGATCAGTTGCCAAATCGGTAACATTTGTGTCTTTCACGCTTAGGGTATGAGGTTTGAATTCGCTTGTGGCAATAATATTTTGCATTTTTATAAGTTAGAAAAAAATTTTCAATTATTTGATATTTATCTCATTTAGATTTAATAACTTCNCAATTATTTGATATTTATCTCATTTAGATTTAATAACTTCAATAAATATCAAGGATCCCATCACTATAGACCCCCACGTGAAATGAAATTTCATATTCATGTTAATATTATTTTACTATGTGGTTTTTTTTGTGGCTACGATTTATATTTCCAACCCTCACTTGACCTACTTCTTTCAACGATACGTCAAATGATTACAATTCGTATTTAGTTAAAGATATTAGCCTTAAACATTGAAAAAATATTCCTGAATCAAATAAAAAGTAGCTTAACCAGCCTTTTCCATACAAAGAATTAAAATCATTCATTTCTCATATTTTTAAAGTATATATTGTCGAATTAGATTAGATATGATAAATTTAAATTAAGATTTATTAAGTGACGAATGAGACGTACGGTTTTTGAGACGGTAACACTTGGATCTTTCACGACTGTGGCACTAAATTTTTTTTTAATTCTTTTTGAGTTAAAAAAAAACTCATTTGATTTTTATCTCATTTAGATTCAATAACTTCAATAAATATCAAGAAGTCCATTACTATAGTCGCCACTCGTGAGAAGAAATTCATATTAATATTATTTTACTATGTGACAGTATGTCGAATGAAAGATGTATATAAATACTACTTCTCATGAAAAAATTGTATTGATACATACATTTTTCAAAAAGTTAAAAGCATTATAATGTTAAAAATTGGGTAGCCATTTTCTCCATGAAGACAAAAGAAAGTCCGAAATTTTTTTTTTGCATAACAAAGTACATTATATTAAATTTAATTTCAGATATATATAAAAGTGTCAGACCTTCCGGAACACTTTCAAAAGTCAAGTTGAAAAAATTAGTATTTGGTAATAAAGTTGTCATTTTAAATCCCCCCTTGTGGGCAGGTAAAGGGTCAGATATAAAAAAAAATATACCAAATGATAAGTAAAGACATCATACATCTATAAAAAAAGAATTATNCCAAATGATAGGTAAAGACATCATACATCTATAAAAAAAGAATTATATTGATTTGGTTATTTTTAAAAAAGTTATGGTACTTTAAAGTAAAAAAAATTGAAAAAATTTCGAAAATTAGCGATTTTTAAATTTGTAATTTTTTTGGAGGTTTCCCCCATTTACGGGGAACGAGGGAATTTTTATCAATTTTTGAGGGTAATGTCTTCGACTAGATACGATTAGTGAATTTTCGACGTATCATTGAAAGAAAACGGTTCGGTGAGAGCTGAGAAAAAGTGGCAAAAAAATAACACATTATAGTAAAATTAATACCATGTCAGCTTTGCATCAAAGCTAAAAAATGTATTTATTTTTATATAAATAATATATTATTCAATTACCAAAAAATGTAAATATATTGATATAAATATAAATAAAATATATTCTAGTTTGAAATATTTCACAATGATAGTAAAACTAGTAATTTATTTAATGAAAAATTTTTATTGCTGAAATCGTCACTGTCGTAATATTGTTTAATTTAACATTTAACAAAGTAAACTATATTTAAAATTATTATGGTTTACACAGTAAATAAAAAAAAAAATTTAAAGTTGTGTTAGATCCTTGTACGGGAATAGATTTAATCCTAGTTGAGTATTTTTGTAATTTGTGGTCATTAGTACNTTGTACGGGAATAGATTTAATCCTAGTTGAGTATTTTTGTAATTTGTGGTCATTAGTACAGAGTCTTGAGGTTTGCAATCAGAATTAATATCCCAATTCCAGTACTCATTGTCTAAAACAGCATAATTTAGTTTTGATTTCATTAATTCTCGACAATTTAAGAATTGTTTTCTTTGTGTTTTATAGAATATAGTTTTAGTAGTACTATCTATTGTTTTCTCCGTGACTTCGGCCACACAGTCAAGAGGTAGAGTAGAAATATTATACTGTTCAAATGCAGCATAAATATTAACTAAGAGATGTTTAAAATTTATTATGAAAGTGAAAATTTTATCAATACTTAGTTTAACATTAAACAAACTAAACTTTTCTATAAAATCTATACTATTAATTAATACTGAAATTCTATCCCAAATTTCTATTTGAAATATTAGTATTGTTAATATTATATTATATTAGTAATATTAGTATTGTTTTTAATACATGGTTTAATGATTTCTCCTAATTTTTTACCCACAGTACCATTAATAGGTACAGGAACATCTATTTCATTTTTTCGCGTCCATGTCCAAGGTTTTTCACATTCCCTTGGGTTGAATAAATCAGACGACACAACATCGGGATCGTCTAATATAGTATTTTCGTTGTAAGGCATAGGACAACGAGCTATATCTTTACCTGTGTAATATTCTTGTTTTTATAATTTCAACTGTATAAATGCAGGATATTCTCTGATGAGTATATTCAAATCGTTAATAGTTATAGATGTTTGATTTTCAGTATTCTGTTTAAATTCATCATTTGTATAAACAATTATAACATTTGAAATGATTATTTCTAGTAAAATAATATGTATTTTACTGTAATAGTTCATTTTTACCTGTTAAATAAAATTATTCAGACACTAGTTAACCAATTACTTATTAGAAATAAAAAAATACAGCAAATTGATCAAAGAAAATATTAAAATATTAAATTTTTTGTAAGGTTTTAGACGATATTCGTTTAACTTCAATTTTAATAATTAGTATATTTTTCTTGTATATATAAAAATTTATACCTCGCAAATGAACAATTATTTGTTTAACAAATAATATTAAATTTTTGGGATATATTTAAATCGTAATTACTTTATATTTTTCCTCGTATAAATTCATATATACAGGGTGATTTTTTTATCATAACCCACTCAATTACTTGCAGAATAATAATAATTTAAACATTTTTTTTTTTTTATTATCTTTAGTTACACATTATTCTTGAATTTTTAACTATGTAATACTTTTTAAGTTCATCCCTTATGCCTTGGAGGGGGGTCAACTTTGTTTTTTTAAATGGTAACACATATTTTTAATTTAATAAAATGTTTGAGTTTTTAATTTAATAGTAAATGGCATTTGAATTTTTAATATAACTTTATTAGCTTATTAGATATAAACATTTAAAGTTTCAAATTTTTGAGTTAATAACATGTATAATACACATGGGATTGTAAATACAGGTAGCTAATTGGTATTTTATAACATCGATATTAGCAGGTACACAGCATTGTTATTATCAGTTGTAGTAAGGCACATTGTTATGAGTATATAAATATACTAACTGACAATACAGAAAGTATATCTATTGATAATCATAATTGATAATAAACAATCCGTGACTGAGACAGCAATGTCATAAAAATCCAATTAGCTACCTGTATTTACAATCCCATGTGTATTATACATGTATATTAACTCAAAATTTTGAAACTTTAAATGTTTATATCTAATAAGCTAATAAAGTTATATTAAAAATTCAAATGCCATTTACTATTAAATTAAAAACTCAAACATTTTATTAAATTAAAAATATGTGTTACCATTTAAAAAAACAAAGTTGACCCCCCTCCAAGGCATAAGGGATGAACTTAAAAAGTATTACATAGTTAAAAATTCAAGAATAATGTGTAACTAAAGATAATAAAAAAAAAAAATGTTTAAATTATTATTATTCTGCAAGTAATTGAGTGGGTTATGATAAAAAAATCACCCTGTATATTTACATGATAAAAAAATATAATTTATATGAAAAGTGTTTGTTGAATGTGACAGTTCTATGTCTTAAGTATATACTTGGCTAAGGTAAAATTTATGATACATATTATAAAAACTATTTACATAGTAAAATAATTAATAATATAATAAAAAAACCCAGCACAGGGGGGTCGCGGCACAGTGGTGACGTGGCATAGTTGGATCAAGTATAATGATATCTGACAGTGATTAAAATCACTATCAAAAATAAACGCTTCGATGCAAATCTTTAGATAGTGTTTAATTTTAAAAAAATTGGTGTTTTATTCCAAAAGCTACTTGATCTGCTGGTTCCTTATTAATATCTCGATTAAGATAAAGTATGTCGAATGAAAAAGGGTTTATTAAAAAATATTATTTCTCATAAAAAAATTGTGTGGATCCATAAACTTTTCAATAAGTTATAGCATTATAAAGTTAAATATAATATAAATAATAAAATCGAGAATTTTCACACGAAAATAGCATTCGGTAGCCATTTTCGCCGTGAAGACAAGTCCAGAGGTCAAATTTTTTTTTTTCAAATTAAAGTATATTACATTAGCTTTAATTTAAGATATATATAAAAGTGTCAGACCTTCCAGAACATTTTCAAAAGTTAAGTTGAAAAAGTTAATTTTTTGTGAAAAAGTTGCCATTTTAAATCCTCCCCTGTGGTCAGAAAAAAGGTCAAATTTACAAAAAAAATATACCAAATGATAGGTAAAGACATCAAGCATCTATAAAAAAAAAAATTATATTGATATGTTCATTTTTGAAAAAGTTAGAGCATTATTAAGTTAAAAATATAAAAAAAAATTATTTTACAAAAATCGTAATTTTTTATTAACTTTGATGTCAACTTTCACCACGAAGACAAGTCCAGAGGTCAAATTTTTTTTTTTCAAATTAAAGTATATTACATAAGCTTTAATTTAAGATATATATAAAAGTGTCAGACCTTCCGGAACATTTTCAAAAGTTAAGTTGAAAAAGTTCTACTTTCTATATGCATTTTTTATATTTGAAGCCCCCCCATATATAGGGAAATAGTCTGATTTAAAAAAAAAGTATATCCAATGAAAGATGTATATAAATACTACTTCTCATGAAAAAATTGTATTGATCCATACATTTTTTAAAAAGTTATAGCACTTTAAAGTAAAAAATGTAAATTATAAAATCGAAAATTTTCACACAAAAATAGCATTCGGTAGCCGTTTTCACCATGAAGACAAGTCCAGAGGTCAAATTTTTTTTTTTCAAATTAAAGTACATTACATTAGCTTTAATTTAAGATATATATAAAAGTGTCAGACCTTCCGGAACATTTTCAAAAGTTAAGTTGAAAAAGTTAATTTTTTGTGAAAAAGTTGTCATTTTAAATCCCCCCCTGTGGGCAGAAAAAAGGTTGAATTTACAAAAAAAGTATACCAAATGATAGGTAAAGACATCAAGCATCTATATAAAAAAAAATTATATTGATATGTTCATTTTTGAAAAAGTTACGGCAGTTTTTAGTAAAAAAAATTGAAAAAATTTCGAAAATTAGCGATTTTTAAATTTGTAATTTTTTTGGAGGTTTCCCCCATTTACGGGGAACGAGGGAAATTTTTTCAATTTTGAAGGGTAATGTCTTCGACTAGATACGATTTGTGATCTTTTGACGTATCGTTGAAAGAAATCCGTTCGGTGAGAGCTGAGAAAAAGTGGTAACAGACACAAAAAAAAAAAAAAACACATCATAGTAAAACCAATACCTTCTCAGCTTCGCATCGAAGCTAAAATATAGAACTTTTTATATAGTTTTTCCAACTTAAAAAAAAAGTAAACTATAATTTTTTGGGGTGGTGGTAATGTGTAGAAGATTATTTACCTAGTCAACACGAATTTTTATTACCCTTGGTCAGTAACGTAGTGTATCACTCCAAAAGCTGACTCACCTAATAGTGTATAGTGCTGTAATAGAGTCACTGGTGTCAGAAGAGGTTGCCCGCGTAAAACCAGTGATCTATTATTTTTGTGTGGTGTAGTCATTAATACAGTGTTATCAGGTTTACAACCAAAAGTAATATCCCTTACCCAGTACTGATCATTGTTTAAAACAACATAATTTAATTTTGTTTTCATTAATTCCCGATGAGTTAAGAGTTGTTTTCTTCTTTCTGTATAATGTTTATTATTCTCTTTAATATTATTAAACTTTTTCTCCCTGACATTTGCAACACAGTAAAGGGATAGAGTTTAAATATAATACCTTGTAAATGCAATATATATATTATTTAATTGTTAATTAGTATATATGTTATACTCACTATCTAAATGTTATCGAAAGCGTTGGTTTAACATTTGCAGACAGATATTGTTTGTATTAAATTGAATATTGGGATGGAATTTCAATTATATCTAAAAATATAGATTATTCAGAAAAAATTAGTTTGTTTAATATTAAATTTTAATTTCCACAATTTATCATTATTTTAGATAATTTTAAACAACTTTTTAAAAATATTTATGATGCGATTATAACGTATATGATTTTTGGTACTGATAAAAAGAGTAAGCCACACTTCAAAAAACATAGAAAACAATTCTTAAATTGTCGGGAATTAATGAAATCAAAACTAAATTATGCCTTATTAGAAAATGTTGAGAACAGGGAATGGGATATTACTTCTGATAACAAACCTGATGACACTGTATTAATGTCCACACAATACAAAAATGATAAACTAGGATTAAATCTATTCCCGTACAAGGATCCAAAACAACTTAAAATTTTTTTTTTATTTACTGTGTAGACAATGAATAATTTTAAATATAGTTTATTTTGTAAATTTTAAAAATATTACAACAGTGACGATTGTAGCAATAAAAATTGTTCATTAAATAAAATAAAATTTAGATTAAACTAATTTTACTAGTTAATATCATTGTGAAATATTTCAAACTCGTATTTATTTATTTTATATTTATTTCAATATATATTCATTAATTAGTAATTGAATTTGAATATAATATTTACATGAAAATGAATACATTTTTAATTTAAAAGCTATACAACTTTCATAATACTTTTAAATATCGACACTCCAATAAAATAATAAGTTATAATAAAATAATAATTTTATTAAAAAATCTATTTTAAATATTTTTAATTTTATATATTTCTTGATATTAATTATTTATTTTTTTTTAAGTACATCTTTTATATCTTATAAGAAAATCAACTTTATTTTTTGAAATGACAATAAAATATTTTGCTTATCTTAGTTAAATATATACCATAGTTAATATATATTGCGTATTATAACATTATAACTGATTTTATTTATTTTAATATTATTTTTGGTCCAACAATTCAATGTCAGAATGGCAATAAATGAAATCTAATTGTGTATAAAAAAACCTAGCACAGTGGAATCGTGACGCAGTGTGGAAATGGCGTAGTAGAGACTTGTATGATTGATACCTGATAGTGATAGAATTACAATTTTAAAAAACGCTTCGATGCGAATCTGTGAATAGTGTTGAATGTTAAGAAGTTAGTTCATAAACTTAAAGAAAAATTAATTCCTATTTCTTTTTTTAATTCTGTTCAGCAGTTTTTCGACTTAGATGTATAATATGTTATTAAATATCTATTAAAGCAATTAAATATAAAATAAAACTTATATTTAATAATTTAGTATAGTAATTTTTACAGAGGAATTATAAAAATATTGAAGGTATTGTTACAAACATTTTCAGAAGATAATTTGTGGTTAATTATGAATAAATAGTCTACAAATAATTTTTGTTATTGTCAAAAAATACTTTTATAATTCAATTTTTCGTGATTATTTCAAATCAGCAATTAGATTTTTCCTATCACCAATAATTTTTGATATTAGTAATAATTAGTTCAAAACAAGTATAAATATATAAAAAAACCCAGCTCAGTGGGGTCACGGCACAGTGTGGATGAGGCATAGATGGGACAAGTATAGATGATATCTGACAGTGATTAAAATCACTATAAAAAAAAACACTTCGATGCAAACCTGTAGATAGTGTTTCATTTAAAGAAATTGGTGGATTATTCCAACAGCAACATCAACTCTTATTTTTTTGATTATATCCTGATTAGTAGTTCTTTGATTTTAAAATATAATATATGAATAAATACTAATTATGATTATTAAATTTTGTATGAAATTGACATTCAATAATTTAATATTGTAATTTAAACGGAGAAATTATAAAAATAATAAAGAAGTTATATTTTGCTTTACTTTTACGTGTATAAAAATTTAAAGGGCTAGATACAATATTTTTCAATAAAAACTGTTTGTTACTATAAATAAATGCACTGGACTACAAGGAACTTTCATCAGAAGTAAAAATATACTGTTCTATATCAACTTATCGCGTTGTTTTCAAATCTGCATTAGACTTTTTCTATCACTTATAATTTTTTATATTATTATTAATTACATATAAAAAAATAATTAAAAGAAAAAAAAAATTGTTTTCAAATTATTACTGATTTGATTTTTAATATGTTAAAAATAATCAGTCTAAATTTTCAATTTTAACCTATTTTTATGGTTCTTTAAAGTTGATGAAAAATTGTTGACAAGTTTTGTGAAAGTTTATAGTAAAAAAAAATTGAATATGTTACCATAACTTTTAGCTCAATTACAAGTTTGAAATTGACATCATTAAATAGAAAATTTTATGAGAATTAAAACTATGCTATTTTTAAGACTAATATGCAGTTAGGAAATTTTATAATTACTATTTACTGTATATTTACCCCTAACCTAGCCATACCAAGTGAAAGGGTTACTAACTTGTCACAGGGAAGTTAGCCGAAAGATAAAGTGACCATTGGGATCCTCTATGGCATCTGGCGCACCATAGAGTATACAGCCTTATCACAGTATCGAGCTCTGCTGTGACGGACCTTTATTTCTCGACTTCTCGTGGGAACTATATGGATAAAAACATAGAAAAACCACAAAACAACGAACTTGTGACGATCAGGGATCCTACGGACAACCTGTCGGTACAAGATCGTGAACTGGCGACTCTTCGCAGAAGAATCGCCGAACTTGAAGGTCTCAATGCCAACAACGGGACACTTGGTGAACCGTCTACTAGCAAAGAGACAGCAACGTCAGCAAATGTAGACCAGGAATCGCAAGATCAACTGGAAGCAGTAGCTGACAAATACGAGGGTTTAAAACTTAGACCTGAGAAACTGAGCGGAAGTCAGAGGCGCAAGCTGAAGAGGAGCCGAGCAAACATGGAGCGGCAGAAGAACCTACCAAAGGAGGGAGACAAGGGAACCGATGACTTGAAAAAGTCAAAGGGAACCGAAGCTCAAAAACCTGAGGACAAGGGGCAAGAACCTCCATGTAAGAAAACTCATTGGGTACCGACCTACAGGGACGTGGTAACCGATGATAAAAAAGTGGCTCTGGTCCTCGCAGGCTACCCCACTAACAAGTTGACCACAGAGCAGGGGCTACTCATTGAGTCTTGTGTTGGAGACTTGATACTGTCGGGTACTGATGGAACCGACGTACCAAGGTTTGAAGACACCAGACTCACTGATGGAGCACTTGTGATCAGTGCAGCCCAAGAGAGCTCTNGCAGCCTAAGACAGCTCTCTTAAGTGGCTCACTGACCATGTCAACCTGATAAAACCTTGGGACGGTGCAGAACTCCATTTGGAAGCCTACAACCTAATCAAGTATAAACGGATGGTCACTCATATACCAGGGCTGCCAAAAGATTCCAAGAAGATCATGGAAATTTTGGCAAAACAAAACCCAGGGCTGAACACGGCGATCTGGAAAGTCCACCATGAGACAGAGGTTGGCCCGAAAGGACAAACTCTGTTCCTAAGTGTGGACGAAAACAGCATGGTCAAACTGGAGGAACTGAAGCGCAGTCCATATTTTGGAATGGGCAGAGTTTGCTTCACAGATTATGTTGCCAAGCAGCCACCAGCCCGGAAGGATGTGAAAAAATCCACACCTCAAAAATCTGGGAAGAGGAAGGCTGAGGAATCACCAGTGCCACTCGGGAAAGGAGGTAAGGCACAGGTAAGGAACAAATGGACACACATTACTCCTGCCTCGAAAGGGAAGGGAGNTTACTCCTGTCTCGAAAGGGAAGGGAGGAAGTGTGTTACGTAAGGGAAAGGGACCCAGGAAACCGCCACCCTCAATAACGGCCACATCTGAGGAGAACCTCTCTACGGATCCAAAAGGAAATGTGGAGAGCGAACCAAAGGCACGGTCGCCACCTGAGGACGGCGGTGGGACACCACCCACAGGGAGGACTGTGTGACACAGGGACTGTTTCAGACACCTGTATCACACCCAGTACAGCATGCTTTCTTAAGCGTCAACATCAGTTTTTCTGAATGGCTGACAATAGAATTTAATTCACGCAAATAAACCTNGCTGACAATAGAATTCAATTCACGCAAATAAACCTGCATCACAGTAAAGGGGCCAGTAGTGTATTACTAAGGACCCTAACTGAGAGGCATACAACACCCTTACAAATAGCACTTATTCAGGAACCATGGATAAATGGGGACCAGATTAAGGGGCTAAATCTAAGGGATTTTAAACTGTATCATAAACAAGCAGATAAACCAAGAACTTGCATTTTGGTTAATAATAAAGTTAAAGCCAGCCTGATACTTAATCTATCAAGTGCAGACTTGACTATTATTAGAGTAACACTAAATGATGGTAAAAATATTATAGTAGCTTCAGGATACTTACCATATGAGGTCACAGACCCAGGTAGGGACCTAACTATGCTCTTTAATTATTGCAAAAATGAAAAATTAGAACTAATCCTAGGTATGGATGCTAATGCACACCACACTATTTGGGGGAGCAGTAACATCAACCAAAGAGGAGAGGTTATAATGGATCTATTGCTGACTACAGACCTAAGTATACTGAACAGAGGTAGTGAACCTACTTTTGTTATCAGGAACAGGCAGGAAGTCATTGATCTAACAGTTTGTTCAAAAGGGTTACTTCAAAAGATAAAAGGGTGGAAAGTGTCCTCCGAACCTTCTCTTTCTGATCATAGGCACTTACGATTCACTTTGGAAATTAACAAAGTTGAGACGGAGTACTATAGGAACCCGAAAAGAACAAACTGGGACAAATACAGGGCAGATCTCTCTCGTGACCTGATTAACCTACAGTTTAGATTGGGGTCGAGACAGAGTACTGAAAGGGCTGTAAATATGCTAC
Source organism: Daktulosphaira vitifoliae (assembly GCF_025091365.1). NCBI lineage: Eukaryota > Metazoa > Arthropoda > Insecta > Hemiptera > Phylloxeridae > Daktulosphaira > Daktulosphaira vitifoliae. Next base: position 30,609,329 of record NW_026099574.1, read on the forward strand.
AGGACTCCATTGTCTCAGCTTACAAAGAAAACTGTCCTTTAATAGAAAGGAAAGGTACAGGGCAGGGTGTAGCTTGGTGGAATGCTAACCTGTCTAAATTAAGAAAGAGTTCACGTAAGCTCTTAAATAAAGCAATGAAATCAGGTTTGGAACAACACTGGGAATCCTATAAGGACGCCCAAAGGAACTACAAATCTGCATTGAAAAAGTCCAACAGAGAAAGCTGGAAGAAGTTCTGTGGGAATATACAACAATGGACCAAACAAAACTGTCGAGGCAATACTACTGCCAGACGGAATGTTCACCAATCATGATAATGAAACATTATCACATTTGATGAATACACATTTTCCTGACTCTACAATTAACAACAGAGAACAGGAACATGACGCACAGGACAAACGAGTGACCTGTGCTGATTGGAGACTAACCAGGAGAGTGATAACCCCAAGTGGAATAAGATGGGCAATAAAAGCCTTTGGCAGTTTTAAAGCTGCAGGCTGTGACGAAATTTTCCCTGCACTTCTGCAAGAAGGGTTAGAGATAATCGTCCCCCATCTCTGCAAAATATTTAGGGCATGCCTTGCCTATGGTTATCAACCAGAAAGCTGGCGTAAGGTTAGGGTAGTGTTTATACCCAAACCTAACCGCACTAACTATTATGAAGCAAAATCCTACAGACCAATAAGTCTTACTTCTTTTCTTCTTAAGACTATGGAGAAACTTATTGATAGGTACATCAAGGAGGGGCCTCTTAAGGAGAACCCTTTACATGAAAACCAACATGCGTATCAAACGGGGAAATCTACTGATACAGCTCTACACTGCTTAACTATTAAGATAGGGAAAGCTGTAGAGAATAAAATGTATGCAGTAGGTATATTCCTGGACATCGAAGAGGCTTTTGACAATACTCCCTTCGATGCTATGTGTGAATCTGCACAACAGCATGGAATAGAACCACTTATTATTAAGTGGATAGAATCCATGCTTAAGGAACGCTCCATTTTGGGACAGCTCAATGAGACCAAAGTAATCAAGAGTGTTAAACAGGGATGCCCACAAGGCGGGGTTCTATTCCCCTTGCTATAGTATCTAGTATTGGACTCGCTTATTAGAGAGTTAAACAAATATTGTTATACACAAGCCTATGCGGATGACTTGGTTATAACAGTGGTGGGTAAATTCCCAGACACTATTATTGACTTAGCACAACAGAGACTTAACACTATACAGATATGGTGTAATAAGTACGGTCTATCTGTTAATCCAAATAAAGCAGAGGTTGTTATGTTCACTAGAGAGAGAATAGGACTAGACAGCCTGGACACTCTTACTCTGAATGGACAAGAAATTAGCTTAAAATCAGAAGTAAAATAAAACCTAGACAATCTATAATGTTTATCAAGACCCCTAGTTTATTGCTGTGTGATCTTAATAGCATGAATAGACATCAAATAAGCACCCTGCCAGGTCTACTGACAGGACATGGTCACCTGCTTAAGCATCTTAACGCAATGGGGGCATCGGAATCACCATTGTGCAGGAAGTGTGGAGTAGAAGAGGAAGACTCATTTCACATCATGTGCGAATGTGAAGCCTTGTCCACACTAAGATCAAACTACTTGAATAAACCATTTCCTGAAAAAGAGGATATTAAAAACCTAAAACCCAGAGAGATAATTAATTTTGCCAGAAAGACAGGACTCTTTGGTCATCTTTAGAGGTGACTTTATGGTTGGTAATGTATTAACACTTTGGTGATAACACTTAGGTGGGTAAACCGAATCAAGACAATTCGGTATGAGGTGCGCACAATGGACCAACAGGTCTGAGTGCAAGGGCATTATGTCCACCTCAATAATAACTAAAACTAAAAACTAAATGCATCATAAATATTATATAAAAAAACTCTAAAGTTTAATACAATTTGGAAAATTAAAGGAACATTTGGTTTAATATTAAACAAACTAAACTTTTCTATATAATCTATATTATTAACCATTATTAAAACTCTATCCCATATTTCAATTTGAAACAAACAAAATCTGTCTACAAATGTTAAACCAACGCTTTCGATTACATTTAGATAGTGAGTATAACATTGTATAATATTAGTATTGTTTTTAATACACGGTCGAATGATATCTCCTAATTGTTTACCAACTGTACCGTTAATAGATACAGGAACATCTATTTCATTTTTTCGCGTCCATGTCCAAGGTTTTTTACATTCCCTTGGGTTGAATAATTCAGACGACACAACATCGGGATCGTCTAATATAATATTTTCGTTGTAAGGCATAGGACAACGAGCTATATCTTTGCCAGTGTAATATTCTTGTTTTTGTAATTTCAATNTTTACCTGTGTAATATTCTTGTTTTTGTAATTTCAACTGTATAAATGCAGGATATTCTCTGATGAGTATATTCAAATCGTTAATAGTTATAGATGTTTGATTTTCAATATTCTGTTTAAATTCATCATTTGTATAAACAATTATAACATTTGAAATGATTATTTCTAGTAAAATAATATGTATTTTGCTATAATAGTTCATTTTTACCTGTTACAGTAAAATTATTCAGACACTAGTTAACCAATTAGAAATTATAAAATAAAATAAAAACAGAAAATGGATCAAATAAAAAATTAAATTAATCAATTTTTGTAAGGTTTTTGATGAGATTCGTTTACTTCACTTTTTAAAACTAATAAATTTTTTTTGAAAATTAAAAATTTATAATTCTTAATTATTCAATTATTTGTTTAACAATAATGTTCAATTTTGAGATATATTTAAGTCGTAATTGTTTTATAATAAACCTTATGAAATAGTGTAAATGCTAGTTTACGCACTATTTATATATATATTTATGTAGTCAAAGAAAACAATTTTTTTGATAAATTATCATATTAAAAGATTTTTAAAACGTAATTGATATGCAATAAGTTTGTGATAACGTGAAGGTTTAAATACTTTTGTTTATACTGGACTAAACTATATCTTATGGTTCGTATTTTTTTAAGCTTCGTTAAAAAATGACTGATTCAATATAATTTTTTTTTATAAATGCAATATGTTTTTACCTATCATTTGATATATTTTTTTTATATATCTGATCCTTAGCAAGGTATCATCGGGTATTAATATTTCAAAAGGTTATGGGGTTTGATATGATTAATTTATCGTTATATGACTCAATGATGGAATATTTTTGATCCTATGAGAAACCCTGCCACGATGGCGTTATTACGACCTCAGATTCGGAATCAGAAACCTCAAAAACATATAGTAAATATAGTCAGACTCCCGAAACCAAAAGTTGATTTTTTTTGTGTGGTTATGTTATTTCATATTTTATAAACTAATTAAATATGTAATATGTTACCATTTAAAAAAAATAATAATAAACATAAAATACAGTTTATCCAAATATAAATTTAAGTCTTAGAACCGTCATAATATCATAAACTTATTTTATATTAATTATGTTTTAAAAATCTGTTAATATAAAGTATAAAAATTTATCAAAACAATTATTTTTTAACCACGTTAAAATCTATAAATTGTTGGTTAACCAGCATATATTACGATTTCATAAAGTTAAATATAAAGTAATTACGATTTAAATATATCCCAAAAATTCAACATTATAGTTAAACAAATAATTGATCACTTGCAAGGTATGAATTTTATTATATTCAAGAAAAATATACTAATTTTAAAAAGTGAACTAATATCTTCAAAAAGTTACAAAAATTGAATATTTTAATTTTTCTTTGAACCATTTTCTGTTTTTATTCTATTTTAAAATTTCTAATTGGTTAACTAGTGTCTGAATAATTTTACTGTAACAGGTAAAAATGAACTATTATAGCAAAATACATATTATTTTACTAGAAATAATCATTTCAAATGTAATAATTGTTTATACAAATAATGAATTTAAACAGAATATTGAAAATCAAACATCTATAACTATTAACGATTTGAATATACTCATCAGAGAATATCCTGCATTTATACAGTTGAAATTACAAAAACAAGAATATTACACAGGTAAAGATATAGCTCGTTGTCCTATGCCTTACAATAAAAATACTATATTAGACGATCCCGATGTTGTGTCGACTGAATTATTCAATCCAAGGAAATGTAAAAAACCTTGGACATGGACGCAAAAAAATGAAATAGATGTTCCTATATCTATTAACGGTACAGTTGGTCNGACATGGACGCAAAAAAATGAAATAGATGTTCCTGTATCTATTAACGGTACAGTTGGTCAAAAATTAGGAGATATCATTAAACCGTGTCTTAAAAACAATACTAATATTATACAATGTTATACTCACTATCTAAATGTAATCGAAAGCGTTGGTTTAACATTTGTAGACAGATTTTGTTTGTTTCAAATTGAAATATGGGATAGAGTTTTAATAATGGTTAATAATATAGATTATATAGAAAAGTTTAGTTTGTTTAATATTAAACCAAATGTTCCTTTAATTTTCCAAATTGTATTAAACTTTAGAGTTCTTTTAGATAATATTTATGATGCATTTAAACAGTATAATATTTCTACTCTACCTCTTGACTGTGTGTCTGAAGTCACAGAAAAAATGTTTAATGATAATTGTAATGCACGCTACAAAACACAAAGAAATCAATTCTTAAATTGTCGAGAATTAATGGAATCAAAACTAAATTATGCTGTATTAGAGAATGATCAGTACTGGGATTGGGATATTACTTCTGATTACAAACCTGAAGACACTGTATTAATGACCACGCAATACAAAGATATAGAACGAGGATTAAATCTATTCCCGTACAAGGATCTAACACAATATTAAATTTTTTTTTATTTCTGTGTAAACACTGAAAAACTTTAAATATAGTTTATTTTTTTAGATGTTAAATTTAAAAATATTACGTCAGGGACGATTGCAGCAATAAAAATTGTTCATTAAATATAATAAAATTTAGATTAATCTAATTTTACTAGTTAATATCATTGTGAAATATTTCAAAATCGTATATATTTATTTTATTTTTATTTCAATATCTTTTAATTAATTAAAAATATAATTGGAATAAATTATTTACATAAAAATAAATACATTTTTTAGCTTCGATGCGAAGCTGAGAAGGTATTAATTTTGCCATGATGTGTCATTGGACCAATTTCTTTCAACAATGCGTCAAAAAATCAAAAATCGTATCTAGTTGAAGTCATTACCCTTATCAATTGAAAATATTTCCCTTGTTTTCCGCAAATAGGGGAAATCTCCAAAAAAATTACAATTTTTAAAATCGCTTAATTTTGTCATTTTTTAATTTTTTTTCTTAAAACTTCCAAAACTTTTTAAAAAATCAATAAAGCAACATAATTTTTATTTATATTAAAACCTTAGATATTTTCCTTTCATTTGATATCATTAAGAATTATTTTTATTTTTTTGTCATAAATGTTGTTTTTTTTACAAACAAATGAGTACCCCACTCATTATGGCGTCTTTGCACAACTTATAATGAATATTGCCTTTGCTCTTCGTCATTTATTTGACAGTTATTAAAACTTGTCATTAAGGCGACTTCGCGTTCTGCTGAGTCATTTATTACAAATAAGGATTCAAATTTTTTTTTAGCCTGATTTTGAACCCAAGTGTTTGGTTGATCGTTTAAAAATTCTTGGTTTATGCCAAGCGTAGAAAATAATTTTGTATCTATTTTAAATTGATGTACTCCTTCATTTTCTTTTACTGTTTGAATTTCTATTCTTTTTTTTTAATTTATTTCTCCTTTTTTAATTAATGCTTGAACAATTTTTTTTTTTGTTTTCTATTGATATGTCTTCATCAAAAAATAACAGTCCTGCAAGTATATAATTTAGATACCATAAATGTCCAGAAAAGAATTTTATAGCAACTTCACTTATAGATTTATTTATATAACTGTAATTTTTCAACTTTTTTATTAAATTTAAATAATTATTTTAAGCTTTTGTTGTATAAGAGCTCTCAAACCAATACTTAACATAAACTTTTAAAACAAATACATTAAACAGCTGAATATTATTTAATTCTGAAGATGTCAGTTTAAATTAAAAACGGAACATATAAATTTTAAAACAATATATTATTTTAGCCATCCATTTCGCTCTGTGAAGTGCTCCTGGAGGATGGATTTAAATTTTTTCATTCTCTTTTTCGATGAATAGCAAACATAGTTTCAAAAATTCTTTGTAGTCAACCCGAGGATTGAAATGAAAGTTTATGTCATGTACTATAAAATGAAAAAAAAATTTGTCCCGACACTTTATATTCTGAATGCAAATAGCTGCCGTAGTTCAAAAAATGGTATTTTTCTGTTAAAATTTTCAACTTTAGAATGCTATAACTTTTCGAAAAATGTATGTATCAGCACAATTTTTTTTGTCTAAATACATTATAAGTGCATCTTTCATTGGACATACTTTTTATTAAAATTGGACAATTTCCCCTTATATTGGGGTCGTTTAAAACTTGAAACATTGTATAAAAATAAAACTATTTCAACTTAACTTTTCAAAATGTACGGAAATACTGCGTTCTTTTAACATATATCAAATCAAAGATTATGTCATGTACTATAAAATGAAAAAAAAAAAAATTTTCCCGACACCTTATCGTCTATGGGTAAATTGCCACCGAAATTAAACAAAAAAAGTAATATTTGCAAAAAATATCAGCTCCTATGGTGATGTTTTCTGTATTTTAAAATATCTTACAAGGGGAATATTTCATGAATATATAATTTAATTAATATACGGGGTGATCAAAATCTGGTAAGACACTCATTTTCTCAGAAACTATTGAGAATTTTAAATTTTTGTAAAGAGAAAAATTATTAAGCTTATAAAGCTCTATATTATTATGAAGTTCAATAAATTTTTTTTTTGTCTCTTCAGGGATAAAAATCTTTATTTATAGTTTGTTTAAATGGAAACCACTATTTTTGATTTAATAATATGATAGAAAAAAAATTACAAACAATTTTGGTCTTACAATTTTTTTTTATCCGAACAACCGTTTACGTTTTATAAAATTTTGACTTCAAGAATAAATATTGTCATACATTACGTTTCATAAAATCAGTGGCAGTGCAGCCGGTATTTTTGATTCCACCGTGGTAACAATAATAGGTTATGATAGCTCACAAATTATTTTTTATGGTAGTAATTAAGAAAAATTTCCAGGCCAGTTTATCGTCAATGTATATTATTAACTATCGTTTAGTATAAGAGTAGTTCATTTAATAAACATTCATTTTGAAAGATATGAAACGATGAGTGCAATAAAATTATACATGTTCTATCTGTTTAATCGTAAACACAGCTTGTATTTATAATCAAAATATGTATATGGAAATTCTGTCTAAATATCAAAATACCTTTGTAACATGGTCAGTCGTTGTGCTATTCAAAATCACATAATTATTAAGTGATTTTGAATATCATTTTATGATATGTTTATCAAATAGACAATATACATTTTATAACAAGATTAAATGCTCTAAAAGTTATTAAATCAAAAATTTATCTTTAGAAAAATAAAATATAATTTTTATTCAATATTATTATTAATAGTATTTTACCATTAATGAAAAATAACATTAATTTAGGAAAATTTGAAATCATGGTTTTTAAAACAATTGCAAATTTAAATAAGAAAATATTAAAGAATCTAAAAAAGAAAAAACGAGCAAAATTGTTTTTCTACCACCAACATAAATCAGGAGGGAAAGAAAGTGTGCCCCCCCTGAATTATGTTGGTGGTAGCGTGGACACTAGTTGGACATTGAGTGATGGTACGATATCTGGCCGCGCCGGTGTTACGAAACACGCTCTCGAAGAAAAGTGCCCCATCTCACCTATCCCGAAAAACGCGTTACCGCTGCGACGAGATTCGAACCACCTACCAGAATACATATAAATCGGTATTTTACCGAATGCCTCTAGTGCCCATGGTGACGTCATGAAGCAAAAATGTACTTATTTAAATGACACAGATTGAAGAGTTTATACATGACTTATTATCATAACATTATAATAGATGCATTCCTTGTCTGGTCAAAGATTTTTTAAATTTTTCAGCGGATTTAAAATATTTTTCATTTTAATAATACCTTGGTTAATTCAATCTTAGTACCAATGGTCAATTTGTTTATACAATTTAATCAAATTATATAAACTCGTTAATGTTTTATTTAAATATTTACTGAGTTGTTTATTATTCTGTAATGATAATCATAAAACCGTTCATGTTAGATGTACATTAATTGTTTTAAATTATAAATATAAAATGATGTCTATTTAATAAAAGCATAATTTTTTATTTATTAATTGCCACCGCCATAACAACAAAAATCTGTTTCGAAAGCACATAAATTGCAATAATAAGTTTAGTGATATGATATCAATTTACTAATGATTTTTTATTATCAAAACAAATTTTTTTCCTATCATATTAACAGATTAAAAATATGGGTTACCATTTATAAAAATTATAATTTTTAACTTTAATTTTTTTAAGTTTAGGTTAAAAATCCTGAATAGATAAAAAAAAAGTATTAACCACATATTACTGCTTTTTTTTTCCTTTACAATAACATAATTTTTTCAATAGTATCTAAGAAAATGAGTTTCTTACACATAATTGATCATCCTATATTAAATTAATAGCTAAAATGAAAATTTGCTTACATAATAATCATAATTTCTTAAATTAGATAAAATGTTGTGTCCATGATAGAAAATTAGGGTATGACAAACATACTATTCCTCCCAAATTTATTGTGGAATACAAGAAATTGGCTAATATTGATTCCACATTTGAAGAAATGGTTATGGAATTAGGTATGAGCCAAACCAATGTAAATGTGCCAAAAACCCATTGACAAAGAAGTATTTTTTGTCTGAGTCTTCAAATGAGCAGTCTGCATTTTAAATAAAATAAATATATATATTTAATTAAATATACAATTGACAAATTTACAATTGTATATATATAATACAATATACATATACATGTATTATGTATATTAATATTTAAAATTTATTATTTATTTAACTGAAGTCTCACACAAAAAAATGAAATAAAATATTTTTTATCCGTAGCTTAAATGAATTTTTATTTCATTAGTTTAAACGAACTTAGAGTGTTGATATGATATGATATTAAATGTTTCATTCAAAAATTGTACTCTAGTTAAATTTAATTTAATTGCATTAAACTGTTAGCATAATGATTTAGTTAGCATCAATTGAATTAATTAAAAAAAATATTATTAAATTTTCTAATTTGTAAGAGATACATAAAATGATCGAAATTTTTATTTAGGGGTCAATCCATGCCAAATCATCCAGAAGTGGTTTAACGACCATCTCATAGTTTTCTGAAATTTTCAGGGTTTATTCATTATGCTATATTTAGATTATCACAATTTTTTTTTTTTTTTATGATCTTCTCATTTTTATGGCTATTTTAATGTAAAAAAGTTAAAAATAGCTAGATCGTTAAAAAACACAGATTATTCAATTTCAACTCAATCGAATTAAAATTTTAAATATGACCCTATTATAACTTAAAGTTTATATTAAAAAAAAAAAATTAATGTGAAATTCTAAACTTTAATGACATTCAAAAAATGGCGCTTTTTTTGTGAAATATTAGCGTTTTTGAGCTCACTTAAAACCCTTAAGAATTTATTATTTTATTGTGATTTTCAAATGTGGTATTGTATAGTGTATAATCTATGTTTCAACTAAATTTCAAATATTTAAAACAATTATCTTGGGATTTAGAGGCCTACAAAGTTACAAATTTTATAAAAATACGTGTATTCTAAGAGCAATATCTCTGTTGGGGGACCTAATTTCCAAAAATTTTTTTTTTAGTTTTGTAGATATATATCTGTTCTATACACCATAAAAATTTGAAGTTTTAGAAAAATGTGTAACATGTAAAATTTAGCATTAGAAAATCAGTAAAAATCAAATAATTTAATAATAGTTTTTTGTTGTTTTCAAACCACATTTTTGTAATTTTTTTTGTATATCATTGTAAATGTAATATATTATAATTCAATATAATTATTAGACGCGTTATAAATATTCAATTCATGATTTTAGTTGGAAAATAAAAAATAAATAAATAAAATTATTATTATAATATTGTAAAATATTTTAATAAATAATCATGGGTTTTCTAGTAGTTAGAATATTGTATCTTCATAAATGTCAGTTGATGATATCTTAAGACTTCTTATGTTATTTTTATTAATTGATAAAAATCTGTGATTTTCCCTATTCTCGGGAATACTTTTACACAATTTAAATCCTATATTAGGTGTTTTGTTGTACTTCTGATGTGGGTATATTAATGTATTTTATCTCTTTAATTTTGATACATTTTATTAATAGGGAAAATCACAGATTTTTATCAATTAATAACAATAACATAAGAAACATAGATAGTTTATATCATATTCAATAAAATATATCTTTGTAGTTTTAAAAACCTAATATTTTTTTATTTTCAAAAATTTTAGTTCTTCAGAAAATGAGTCTTATCCTTCACTGATCTCCTGGTAAACATATACATTTACAAATAATAAATGATGCGTTAGTAAAAAATTGCAAATTGTTTAAAAAAAATATTACTCACTTATAGTAGCAATAATCAAATAAAACAACTCAATAATTCATATAATAAACTTCAGTAAAACGTGTTTTGTAAACATATAATTAATGAAAGTGAAGCTTTATTAATAAAAGTAACCAGATGTGACTTTACTTTACTTTTCCCACTAAACAGGTAAAACCAAACCTTTTAATAAAAAAAAAAGATAAGGAGCGGGTATTTTTATGAATACTGGAAATAATGAATATTCAGCGTTTCTATACTTTTTTACTAACTTAAATTTTAAATAACTTTTTAATCATTTTTCAATAAAAAAAAAATTATTAATAATTAACCCTTCCTAGAGATGTTGAGATGATCCTAGAGATGAGGTAACTTATCCTATTAAAACCTCCTATCAGCTATAAGAACTAAGCTAAGTTTCATCGCTATCAATGTGAACATTATTTTTATTGCAGTACATTGGTATGTTAGTTAATTTACTATTTTAATAACTATATTTACTACTTACACAATATCAAGAATCAATTTATACGATTTAAAAGAGTACTAATTTCAAAATAAAGAGTAAATCAATTATCTAATTAGATGTTATTTCATGTCTGAATTAATTTGACATTTATCACTGTTCTTAAACTAAAATCATAGATTTAAATTCAAAAATTATTTTTTAGTATGTTAAATATTCTTAGAATTTCACTATATTACCAAAACCATGATACGAGTATATACTCAAGTATATACTCGGTAGTATAGTGGTAAGTATCCCCGCCTGTCACGCGGGAGACCGGGGTTCGATTCCCCGCCGGGGAGCCAGTTGATACGAGTATATACTCAAGTGCCGTGCACACGAAACTAAAATAACGTAGACGACACCAGTTCGAGGTTATTTTGAAAGGCGTCGAGCCGTTTATTAGAATAATATTGTAAAGATGTACGAAACCAAAAATAATATTAATACAAAAGATTTCACAATATGAAGCAAAGGTTGATGTTTTAACAAGTGGATATCACTAGCTGTTCGGAATTCGGACGACGGTACGTTTTGTGGTGTCACAAAGATAACTGACTGCACGTATTATTGCGGCGGGGTATACGACGCTAGGCATTTGTTGGACTTTACACCACGACGATAACGCGTGTGTGTGACGGTCCGGTTTACAGTTAAGCGGTGGCTGAGAAGGAGCTGACACGACCGCGGGGTGTCAACGTGTGACAACGCCGTGGCCGTGTCAACCATATTAAATTTTATTTTGATAAATTAAACCATAAAAATTCAAATCACAGTTATTTCTTTTAAAATTGTACAATTTTCAATTTTTTAATACTGTACAAGATACAAAAAAATAAACTTAATACTTAATCAGTCAATAATATATAATACTATTTACATTTCAATATTATTTTGTATTAAACTAAAAAAATAATAAGGTAAAATTAAAAATTACACTTTTATAGAGAATTTAATCAACTATACAAAAATATTTACAAAATTAGTTATCAATAAAGTAAAAAATTTAATTTTAAATGGCTTATAATATATTGTGTTGCTAATATTTTTACATTAAAATTTAACCTAAAAATTTGCTAGTTCTTTCCTACAATCATAATCTTAATTTAATTGAATAATCCATTACTTAATTAATCCATAAAGTTATTATATTAGTATAGAAAAATGTTTTGCAATATGTTGAGTAGAATGTGGCACTCGTGTATGACCGGTTCGAACGTGTTCATGCTTCGTCCGGTCATCGTCAAAAACACAACATTTTTTGTACGTCAACAGTACACATGTCTCGCGCCTTTTTCAAATCGGCACTGTATAATTATTAATCGCTCCATATAGTCTTTTTTGAGTTTTGTATATTATTACTTTACGTTCATTGTGATTTACTTTGCTACTCTCTTCGATCTCCTCAAGTCATCAAGTCATCAGATAAGCTATTAATTTACTATCATTTTGTTATTTTATCATATCATAAGATTAAATATTGTTATAGTATGTAAGTTATCCCCCCTACCCCCTTTACTTTTAAGAGCTTTACTTGCAGAACTACAAATATATAATTCATAATTTATACATTCATAAGCAGGTGTACCTATTTATTACCCCCTCTTAATCTGCATTTTGATTTCTACAAAATAAACAACACCACCGCACAGTAATAGGCCATTCCCCTTTAATATTAAGGGGCTGCTTGTTATATTTTTTGGTTCTTCGGGCCGGATTTTTGATTTTTGATTGTTTATTATTATTGCGCAATTAAATAATTACTAATTTTTATTATATCTTGTCTATATTCTGACAAATACATTATTATTAGAACAAAAAATAAATAATTAATATGATCATACTATACTTACATTTAAAGTAATAAATTTGTGTACATAGAAATAATTAACAACTATCAAATACTATATTTTTTGTGGGCCTCGACAAAATAACACTTTTGCTCATTTGTCTATTAAGGTCAGAGTTGTGTCAGTATAATAAACAAAAGTATAAGTATTATATGTACATATTACACATCTACATTTTTACAAACAATACTTATATCATGACAAATGATTTATAATTAAAAGTAGATTATTTTAGCTTCGAAGCTGAGAAGGTATTGGTTTTACTATGATGTTTTTTTTTTTTTTTTTTTTTTTTTTTTTTTTTCCTTTTTTTTTCCACAATTTTTTTAAAATGCT
>NW_026099574.1:30622832-30645312 GCF_025091365.1 Daktulosphaira vitifoliae
GTAAATGGGGGAAACCTCCAAAAAAATTACAAATTTAAAAATCGCTAATTTTCGAAATTTTTTCAATTTTTTTTACTAAAAACTGCCGTAACTTTTTCAAAAATGAACATATGAATATAATATTTTTTTTTATAAATGCTTGATGTCTTTACCTATCATTTGGTATATTTTTTTTGTAAATTTGACCTTTTTTCTACCCACAAGGGGGGGATTTAAAATGACAACTTTTTCACAAAAAATTTACTTTTTCAACATAACTTTTGAAAATGTTCCGGAAGGTCTGACACTTTTATATATATCTTAAATTAAAGCTAATGTAATATACTTTAATTTGAAAAAAAAAAATTTGACCTCTGGACTTGTCTTCACGGCGAAAATGGCTACCGAATGCTATTTTCGTGTGAAAATTCTCGATTTTATTATTTATATTATATTTAACTTTATAATGCTATAACTTATTGAAAAGTTTATGGATCCACACAATTTTTTTATGAGAAATAATATTTTTTAATAAACCCTTTTTCATTCGACATACTTTATCTTAATCGAGATATTAATAAGGAACCAGCAGATCAAGTAGCTTTTGGAATAAAACACCAATTTTTTTAAAATTAAACACTATCTAAAGATTTGCATCGAAGCGTTTTTTTTTGATAGTGATTTTAATCACTGTCAGATATCATTATACTTGATCCAACTATGCCACGTCACCACTGTGCCGCGACCCCCCTGTGCTGGGTTTTTTTTTAAATTTATATTAAAATATTGTATTTATTTAATTAATTTTTACTTCATTTTAAAAATATAATCGACGAAATCTCAAAAAATTTCCACAAGAATGACTAACACATAATTTATCACAGAAAACATAAAAAGTTAATTTTATGAGATCATAAACTGATGTTTATTAAATAAAAAGGTTTAAAATCAGTGTGATCTATTAAAGAATAAAAATTTTTTAAAGTATTAAACATTTTATACATCTACAATGTAGATTCTACATGTAAACATGTTCTGTAAGTAAGAAAATAGGTATCTATAGTTCTTATGTTCATAACAATTGACCTGTTTCCTTACTTACTGAACACCATTATGTGTGTATTATGCATTGTATAAATAAAACCAAATATACATTTTATAACCAACCCTGATTAAGGCTCAAAATTGCATGAATTTGTATGTTATACAAAATGCTGGTTGTTTTTGAAACCAGCACTTCAATTGAATCAGTCATTTCAAAAACTACATTTGTCACTGATTTTTCAGTAATGACTTTGTCAAATTTGATAATTATACATTATTATGTATACTTATGTATTTTGTGTAAAGTTTATCAACTTCATTTTTATTAATAAAAACATACATTTATAACTAGCCCATATAGCTAGTTATTGTTTGGCCGCCGATCAAGTGCACCTCCACTTGCGTACCACTGGTTGACGCGATCTAAGTTGTAGCGCGTCAACGTGTATGGCGAGCCAGTCTGGCGCTTATGCTAAACGGTCCTATAACAAGTGATAGTGGTTCTCAATTTTGAGTTAACGTCTAAAGCCTGTGATTGCGGTTATGTTATAAAGAGAAATTTTGGGTGTCCATCAGCTAATCATCTTCAGGAGAACGTTTATTTTCCTTTTGTAAGGACGGAATGCAAAGTACCGTAACCAAGTTGCATATTAACCACACAAAATGATTTGTATATTAACATTTGTTATAGTTAATAGTGTGATTAATTATCAATAAATTAACGTTTCCCTTACTAGAAGAATAGTGTTATTAATTGTTTTCTTTGATTTAAGTTTAAAAGTTGTGTCCATAAAAGGCGAAAATACGTGATGGCCCGGCCAAGAGGGGTTTTCGAGTCGCTGGCATAATATTTGGTAGCAGTTTTTCATATAGTACATGTATGTTTTTCATTTTTTTTTTTTTGTGAACATAAGTATTTTTAGGCTTACGTTATTACGTTATCGGTTTTTTTAAATTTTTAATTTTCAGCACGGAAAGAAAAGCCGTATTTGGTTAGTTAGCGAAAATAGATCAGAGTAATAGGTAACGAGGGATATTATAATATGAACTCCGATAAGTAATCAACGTACGATCATCGCGTAATAAAATTCTTATCATTACTGTATTGTAGTACGTTACACATGGATTGTCATTTTTATGAAAAATCGTATCGTTGTTTTTATTATTATTTGTACCGTTGATTGTGTGGTCAGTTTTTTGTTGGTATTTTCTTTTTATATGAGTATTTATTAATTTAATTTATTATTGAAATTATTATATTTCTCTTAATTGTTTATAATGGCTGATGACGTTGTTTCTAGACTCGCTAAAGATCACGCGTTACTTAGGAGATCAACCGCAGTGTCACTCATTAAAGATGCGTGTAACGATATACAGAGTACATCATTAATGTAATAATGTATAATTTGAGACTTCAATTAATCAATCACACAAAATGAAATGTATACCAATAAAAATAAAATATATGTACCTTTTAAATGTTTAAATATACTAATGAAATTTTGTAGAAAAATGCATATATTAATTATATAAAAGAAACAGGAAATAATAAACAATATGTAATAATAATGTGTTAGACATAAGGTAATAAATAATGTGTAAGATTTTACAGAACAAACGGTAGAACATTATGAAATGTAGATCATTATTGACGAAAATGTAATAAATTACTCACTTAGACAGATGCGATCAGATATTCACAGAGGCACATACTACGTTTGACTATTCCACATAACGGAATATATGCGAGGAGTGATCCGACGTCCATACAATTATATTCACACAAAAATACAATATTTATTTATTTCAGCGTGTCCTTAGAAATATCAACGTAGGAAATTAATAATTTCACAAAATATACATGAGGTTTAGAATTAAATTTTATAAGTACATAGGCATACAGGAAAATCAAGTGATCATTCATAATAAGAAATATACCAAGTAAATTTAATAAAATCGATAATGTTTGTACAGAATTATATATTTTTAATACGTGTCTATTTCAGGAGTTAGGTTGGAGTTCATATGTATTGCCACCATACCATACCACTCTGGATAGACACATGAGGTGACTCAATCTCATCTATCATCGAAAACCGTCAAAACTCGTTGCATTATTATTATTTAAGAATTGACAATTAATTATAATAAATCCCATATTAATAAAACAAAGATCACTTTATTTTTCTATCATCTTCTATCTTTCTTACACGCCCTCGTACTCATACCCCGAGTAGTAATATTATTAATACAATAAGAGTAGTAGCTCAAATAAGCACCCAACCCCTTAATATTTATTTTATGTAATTTTTTCTTTTAAGTAACTTCAAAGTTCTCTCTAAGTTAATACGTTAATAATCTTTTTTGAGCTACAGCAAGTGGGTGTTCTTTTTGGGTCACTACATATGTACGATTTATCAAGTCGTGTTATTACTGAACGGGCGCTTAAAGAAAATTTTATCGTGGCAGCCGGCGATATAGACGCGCTTTGGTTTGAATTCGTCACCAAAGACGATACCGTAATGGATGCGCTGCTTAACTTAGGTCTCGGGCCAAAGAATTCATCAGCACTTTAGTTTAAAGTACGCGAGTGCGTAAATTCGATTAAAGCAACGAAGCTCAAGTATCAGTTTGAAGAAGACCGCGTTCCACCGCCGGCAAACGTGTAGGTGTTCAGCGAAACCAATTCGGGCGCGTGTTCAGTTCAAGTTATAGAAAGACGTCGCGCAAAAATTTTCGATATGACGCTACCCCGTTTTGATGGCGATTACACTGAGTGGTGTACGTTCCGTTTTAATTTACTTATTGATCAACAGAATTTTCACTATGTTGATAAATTTTATTTTTTAATTGGTTATCTCGAAGGCAGTAGCGCCGCAGACGTAATCAATAGTATTCCAGTATCGGAACAAAATTATGCATTAGTCTGGTCGACTCTATCTAACCGTTATGATAAGCCACAGAGAGTGACGACTGTTTTAGTCAAAAAAACGCTATCGGCACAAATGTTGCGCCAAGAAAGTATTGTCGACTTAAATACGAATCTTAAAACTTTTGACGTGAGTTTTTCTTTGCTAAAAGCATTAAATATACCCGATATAGGGTCGTTTACTTTGTTTGCGCTATGCTCCCGTTGCTTACAGACCTCAAGTCGTAAATGTTTCGAGGCTGAAACGGTACCGAATATCCCTCAGCTGACGATGTAATTAAAATAGTTTAAAGACGAGTAGCCGTTTTAGAAAATGTTCAAGATTGTCGCACTGTTCATGGTAATTCGAAGAATGTTTATAAAACTAGTCGTAATGAGCAGAAAAGTCGGCTTCAGGTAATGTCGCAGTTAGCACAAAACTGATCAATAAAGTATCGAAACAATGCACAGCAGCAAAGGTGAACATAAGCTAGTTAACTATCCAGTTTTTATCGATTAGACTACATCAACTGTGGTATACACGATCAAAAAAAAATGTATCATAATAAGGGTATAATAACAATTTTGTCAAAAATAATTGATTAATAGTATTTATAAGTAATAATGATTAATTATTAGTATATACAATAGTTAAAAGTTCATAATCAAATGCATATTAAGTATAGGTTGTAAAAAAAAAAAAATAATAATACGATAGTAAATAAGTATGTTAAGTATAAAATAAAATATTAAAAAAATTGTAACGCGTATCCAATATATGGAGCGTGTACAACAAATGATCAGTATACTGTTAAACACGGCACTTAAATCGACACAATGCGTCTGTGTGTATGCAATACCACATCCGTATACATAAAATGATACTCTTACGACAAAAGTACGTACATATATATATATATAGGGGTATACCCTTATATACTTCGACAATTGAAAAACTTTAGTTCCGCACTCGGCACAGAAAAAAAGTTGTCACCGATATCAATGATTAAACAACCACTAGTTAAATTATGAAACAATTTATTTTATAAGAAAAGAAGAAAAACCCGTACGCAACAAAACTAAAAAGTAACCAGTTAAGGTGTACATCGGAAAACGATCAGAACGCAATATCCGTAATCCATACTCGGCGGCGGCCTTATCTCGGTGTCAAGGGCGGGGAGACAACCGATTGTCATATTAATAGCTGGACGGCTGATTTCGAGAGAGACACGGGTGAGCGACAGCCTAAAGCGACGGGCGGTGCCGTGTCAATTGTTCCTATAACATTTTAAAACAGTATAAGAAAATTTAATGATACCTAAAAGATCATTTTGTTCTCTTCATATATAGTAATAGTCATTAAAAATAAAAAGTTCAAACATTTTTCGTTTTTCTAGAATTTTGTCCTATGTAAATTGAAATATTCCTGTTTGATTCTGTAAATGAATGGTATGGGAGTGATACTTAATGTTGAAAAATATAGTTTTGTTTTTGGATTTAACATTTTTAGTTGTTTTATTTATAACTTTCATTTGAATCCATGAGTTACAATAACAAAGAAATGTTGCCAACACAAAATGTACATCTTTAGTGCGTTTTTTTTTTTATTAGTATTGATACTGTAAAATCACTTGATACCTTACTTTTTATTGATAATCTAAATTCCTAAGCTTCAATTGTTAATCGTTGAACTAATTATTTAACCACCATTATTAGTATGAATTGTTTATGCCTCAGTGATATTAATAATTTGTATTTTTCGTGATTTGAGATTGTTTAAACGTGCTTTACAAATGTATAACTTATAATGTATATAAACAATGTTATAATTATTATAAAATTATGGTTATTTATTATATAACGATGTGAAATATAGTACTACATTTTTAAGACATGAAATTGTTACATGTAGATATGGTGTGACTAAATATTGAACATTGATCATGAATATCGTGTAACGTTTATTTCATTAGCCCTTTAAAGGTTATACAAAATTGGTAATTGACCAATAATATAACGTATAATATTTGTTTAACTTAAAATTAAAAAAATCATAAATGTAATGTTAAGCCTTTTTCGTCGAGTTTTTAACAAAAGGTCGTGTATAATTTTCAAAAAAAAAAATATATTTATTTAAATAGTGATAAAATGAATTTTTTGTTTTTGAAACGTTTCTTCTAAAATTAAGTAAAATTTTTGGAATATTTTTCATAAAAAAATATAACTCATAATTAAAAATAATACGTTTACTTGGTAAAAATGATAGCGTCGTATTAGATATTTTTTGAAAAATGGTATTTATAAAATTTATTATAAACCAATTTGTTGATTTTACATGCATCTGTAAAAATTTAAAATTTAAATTGATTGAGTTAAGTTATTGAAAATTGTCTACTGTCTTTAACAAATTAATTTTCTTTGAAATGCTAAATTTTGTTGAATGATTTTTTTCATTTCTATACTTTTTATTTTTGTATGAAATAACTCAACAATTTCAATACAATATTTTGATATTAATTAATAGTAGTTTTACAAAGTTAAATAATGTTTTTGTTTCAATGCTTTCATTTATTTTTTTTTGTAACTCTACTTTTTGTGTTAAAATATTAACTTAAATTTGGAAGGATATTTACTTCTGAATTATTGTTTTATGGATATCATTCTGTTCAGAGTTTATTAAATTAAATGAAATGTTAATGGGAGATCCTTCTCCATTAATAGTAGTTTTCTATTTGTATGTGTAATACAACTGACATTTGATTCAGTGTCAATAGTTATAGGTATATTAATATCATTAAACATAGCAAAGAAGTGTAAAGCAATAGGTGTGATGTAGTTATTTGCTGAATTAAAAGATGAACTATTTGTTTCAGCAATGTTTAACTTCGATTCTACTTTTTTGGATTCTTAAGGCAATTAAAAACTTGTAATATTGCAGAATTTATACTAGTTTATTTATTTAAATCTTATCAGTTAGCAGTGTGTGCATTAGGTGTAAAGTATTAATAGTTGTGTATGTGATAACCTCCGCCAGTCAACCGGTCAGTTATCTTGCCATCCTATTAATATCAGTTGACCGTACACTGAGCACCTGTACCACTATCTTGTATTCCCCCACAATGAATTTAAAATGATATGAAATAGTAAAATAAGATAGTTTAATCTAAATTTCATTTTATATAATGATCAATTTTTATTACTGCAATCGTCACTATCGTAATATTTTTAAATTTAACATTTAACAAAATAAAGTATATTTAAAATTATTCATTGTTTACACAGTCAATAAAAAAATTTTAAAGTAATTTTGGATCCTTGTTGAGGAATATATTTAAACCTTGTTTAGCACTTTTGTATTGCAAGGCCATTAGTGCAGTGTCATCAGGTTTGTAATCAGAAGTAATATCCCATTTCCAGTACTGATCATTCTCTAAAACAGCATAATTTATTTTTGATTTCATTAATTCTCGACAATTTAAGAATTGATTTTTGTAGTATGCATTACTCTTTTTACTAGTACCAAAAATCATCCACGTAATATTCGCAACACAGTCAAGAGGTAGAGTAGAAATATAATACTGTTTAAATGCATCACAAATATTATTTAAAAGTTGTTTAAAATTACTTACTATCAAGGCAAGTTGTGGAACATTAATTTTAATATTAAACAAACTAAATTTTTCTGAATAATCTATATTTTTAGTCATAATTGAAATTCTATCCAAAATTTCAATTTGATACAAACAATATCTGTCTGCAAATGTTAAACCAACGCTTTCAATAACATTTAAATAGTGAGTATAACATTGTATAATATTAGTATTGTTTTTAATACATGGTTGAATGATATCTCCTAATTTTTTACCAACTGTACCGTTAATAGGTACAGGAACTTCTATTTCATTTTTTCGTGTCCATGTCCAAGGTTTTTTACATTCCCTTGGGTTGAATAATTCATGAGACACAACATCGGGATCGTCTAATATAGTATTTTTATTGTAAGGCATAGGACAACGAGCTATATCTTTACCTGTGTAATATTCTTGTTTTTGTAATTTCAACTGTATAAATGCAGGATATTCTCTGATGAGTATATTCAAATCATCAATAGTAATAGATGTTTGATTTTCAGTATTCTGTCCCAATTCATCAATTGTATAAACAGTTATAACATTAAAAATTATTATTTTTAGTAAAATAATACATATTTTGCTATAATAGTTCATTTTTATCTGTAACAGTAAAAATATTCAGAAATTAGTTTAATTTGTTATTATGAAATGAAAATAAAATGGTAAATTTATCCAAAAAAAAATTTTAATATTAATTTTTTGTTAGATTCTAAATAAGATCCGTTTACTTCACAGTATTAAACAAAAATAAATGTACTTGAAAACTATAAATTTATACCTCTCAAGTGATTAATTATTTGTTTTACAGTAATGATTTATTTTTAGTATTTATATATATATCGTAATTACTTTATATGTAACCTATTTTAGCGTCATTATTTATTGGTTTATGTACTCTTTATATATTTTAATGTGATTAAAAAAAATTTTTTTTTGGTAAATTTTATACTTCATATTGAAATATTTTTAAAACATAAGTATTATAAAATAAGTTTCTGATAATGTGACAGTTCTTAGTCTTAAGTGTATACTTTTTTAAAGTGTATTATGCAGTTCTTTTAATGACAAAATAATTATATTAAAGAGTACTTTTCATATAGTTTAGCCGACATTAATATACATTTATTAAGTAATTCTGACTATATAGAGTAATTATTTTAATGGCAGGCACTCGATTTTTTCAAAATAATAAGTTGTGTGAATGCTATGTTTTTGCTTTTGTTAGCTACATAATATGTATCTATATATCATATTATGTATCTCTATATATGTTATGAGTTTTTTTTTTCATCCAGTATATGTTTTAGAGATGTCAAAATTATATTTTTAAATAGCAACATACAAATTTATCTAATGTATAAAAAAAAATTTCGTAATTAATAAAGTGACTGGTCGATAAATATTTTGGATTAATGTTACGGAATACGTTCATAATTTTATGATTAGGCGGAAAAAGGAATATGCCAAAAAATGAATGATGATAAAAATTGTAACTACCAAGCTTCACTTCAATTTATATTTTAAAATACAAAAAACTTTCAAATATTATTCCTAGAGTTGTGAGTTATTTTATTAATTAGATCATTTTCTATTTTATAAACAAGTTAAATATACATGTTGCAAATAAAAAAATTCTTAACGTGACAATATGTTCCTGTTCATTTTTTGTATATTTGTATATATTTATATTTCTACTTATTTTGGTTAAACAGAATGCGTATTGAGACGGCATTTAATAAATTATTTGAATAATTTGTAATTAGTTTGTGTGCGTTAACTGTGTTGTAAATGCTCATCGACCAACAGGTTTACAGATATTAAATTGTGTACACTCCACTCTCCAACCTTTCTAGTTCTCCGATGCATTAAAAACCACTAAACGTATCATTGTATTTACATTGTCCAGTGTGTAATAAATAATTTTTCTATCTTGGTTCCTGTAATTTCCGACTCTTCTCAAAGGCTCGAGTTTTCTAGGCGATTCTATTCGTCTGACCTGTTCGATACGCCGGTTTTCGGAAATAAGCTATCGTTGGATCTTGTACTCTAATTTTCGTCCAAAGCAGGAAATTTTTTTTTGTTGCGTTCGCTACAACATCGTATTTTACTTGAGTGTCCACTAAAAATAAACTAAACAAATTATAATTACAATTATTCTTTGTTTATACACCAAATAACATTTTTTTTGGTTCATTGTACAGAAATAGATTTAATCCTAGATGAGCATTTTTATATTGCGTCGTCGTTAATACAGTGTCATTTGTTTGCAACCAGAAGTAATACTCCGTTCCCAGTACTGATCATTGTCTAAAACAGCATAACTTCTTTTTGATTTCTTGAATTCCAGACAATTTAAATATTGTTCTCTAAGTTTTTGAACGTAGCCTTATTCCCTTTATTAATATTAAACATTTCCTCCCTGTAATTTGAAATACATTCATGAGGTACAGTAGACACATAATATCGTCTAAATATAGCATAATATTATATAATAGTTGATAAGTATTTTGTACAATCGAGTGAAGTACTGAAGTATAAGTTTTAATATTAAACAAATTAAATTTTTTTTAATAATCTATAGTTTTAGGCAATACTAAAATTCTATCCCAAATTTCTACCATAAATAAACAAAATCTATCTGCAAATGTTAAACCAACGCTTTCCATAACATTCAAATAGTGGGTATAACATTGTATAATATTGTTTTTAAGAACATGGTTGAATGATTTCTCCTTATTTTTTACGTATACCATTTCTTAAATGGTTTCTTAAATAACAACATTTGAACTCATACATTTGATGTTATTCTCATCATTTGTAGATCCATAGGTATGTACAAAATATGATTAGTGATAAAAATAGCGTTACCTACTTTCTTACTTCTAGTGATTTCAATAAATTATTAATAACTCTGAAATATTCGGGCAGAGTAGTTATTAACAAGTTATTTCCTGAATTAGATTATTTCATATTTTTTAAGCTGATTAAATATGTAAGTTAGCATTTTAAAAAAAACAAGTACATTAGGGTCGCAACATAATAGGGACGCAGCACAATTGAGTCCAGCATAGATGATACCTGACTATCAAAAAACTTATATCAAATGAAAGGAAAATAAATAAGGTTTCAATATAAATGAACTATTTTGATCTGTTTATTTTTCGAAAAGTTGTGGTAGTTTTTAATATCAAAATATTAACATGTTAAACAGTGATTTTTACATAAATATTACATCTTTTGATTGATTCAGTGGCCATTTTCCCATTTCAACTTATAATATTTATCATAAGCTTCAATTTAATATATATTTAAACCTCGGAGTATTTCCGGGAAATTTTTAAAAATTAAGTTGACAAAGTTAATTTTTTGTGAAAAAGTTTTAAAATTTGAAAATGTTATTTTAAATACCCCCCTGTGCGCAGATGAAGGGTCAGATTTATAAAAAAAATATATCAAATAAAAGGTAAAGACAGTGGCGGAGCTAGCCTGTGCGGAACGTGATTTGCGGGCTCCTCCCAAATTTTTTTAAAAGACAGTAGGGTAATAATGGGGATTCAGCCCCATTGGGGGAGTATGAGGTGCAGGTATATTGAATACTGTAATCAACAAATTATCATTCGAAGTCCACATTCCAGGTGTGTGTGTGTGTGTAATTATTTAAAATAATTCCTTGCAAATAGTTTTATCATTATTTTAAATGTTTATCATTTAGGTTATCAATTAAAAATTTAGGGACCTGGAACACGGTTAGAAAAGAGATTGAAGCCAGGTGATATTAGGGTGAACCAACTTGATGCTGCTTGCCGCAATCACGATATCATTTATAGTAAATACAAAAATCTAAAAGACCATCATAAAACGGACAAGGTGTTGGCACATCGGGTTTGGGAACGAGTGTTAGCCAAAGACGCTAAATTGCCTGAAAGAATCGCAGCTTGGGGTGTGACCAACGCGATGAAATTGAAACGTAAACTCGGTATGGATTTCAAACGAGTCGTGCTTGTGGCCAAACTCGATAAAAATGCTCAACAAATGGATTTACTGAGTGTGGCAAAACAATCGTTGAAGGCGGCACTACGTGTGGTGTAAAAAAAAAATTCCACTGCTCCGTACCATAAACGTTCCGAAAACTAAAGGCGGTGTACTACCGCTTATACCTATATTTGCCGGACTGTCGGCGTTGGGAGGTTTAGCCGGCAATGCTTATTTACAGAGTAAATCAACCATCGTCTTTTTTGTTGCTCACCGTTTAACCAATGTCTAATGTAGTGAATGTTACTAAAATTTCGTCCACATTCATTTTTTGGAAATTTTTTGTCTGTTACATAGCAGGGCCTTTTTCAATAATTCTAGTTCGCTCTGATTGGGTTAAAATTTTCGGCCATATATAGGGATCACTTATGTCGTAGATGTCTCTGGTTTCATCATTCACCTCAGCCTCAAATTGATAATATTTCTCTTTTTCTAAAGATGATGGTGTCGAACTTATTAATAACAGATCTTTCGTAAGCGGTGATCCCGGTACTGGTTTCTGGGCTGATCTCTGTTCTAGCTGCAGTTCTGAAGTAGCAGACACTGACGGGGGAGTTAATGAAAATGGATCTGCAGGGGTAGGATAATTATGTGCTTCAGGGATTTTTAAACTTGCACTGTCTAATCCTAATGGACCACAAGTAACAGTTTTCTTTGGAATTTCAATATCACTACCGTTCTTAGTAGTTTCAGCTTTTAACAACTTGGTTAATGTGTTACGAAGCTGCCCTTCAATTACTTTCCTATTTTCATTTCTTTTTCTTTTGGGATTTCCAGAATCATATTTTCTACCAATATCTCGATTGCGGGAAGCCATTGAAAAGTCAAACATAATATAATATAATATATAAAACTTTATAAGTCAATAAAGAATGAAGTTTAAACAACTGGCTGTTAACATTATCACCACAATTTACTACGCACTATAGGTTCAGTTATTTAATCACAATATAAAGCAAGTTCAAAATTCCTACTATTTTAAGATATCTAATGCAATCAATTGAGTAAAATATCAATACTATATATTGAATTTAATCTAAATGTATTGCAAAAAGGTTTTACACAAAGTAAAAAAATGTGTTCAAGGTCATACTTTTACATTTCAGTCCGGATTGCGGGGACTCGATTTAAAAAAAAAGTCGAGAGTTTTTGCTCAAATTTCCAAAACAGTGTGATCGAGTAAGTTTCAGTAATCTGAAGTCGCTTAACTCGAGCTTTTATTTAAAAGTCTCGCTACTGTCAAATTTTCTATAGTCTGTTTCATCGCAGCTGGTCAGTATGTTTCATGCTCTTCCCAGGAAACTACTTTGAGGCCCCATAAGACGTAGGGCTCCATAAGGCGCAGGGCCCTGTGCGGCCGCACAGTTTGCACACCCCTTGCACCGCCAATGGGTAAAGACATCATAGCTAATAGGCTATTTCCACATAAATTTTTAAAGAATATGGTATATAATTTAGTGTTTAGTATTACAAAAATCACAATTTATAATATGAATAACATAAAAATAGATTTTCTTTTATGATCCTTCGTATTTTATCAGGGTGTTAATATTTAAATCATTATGTAAGTTGTATAGCTTTTTCTAAATAAATAAATGTAATCATTTTCATGTAAATAATATATTCAAGTTACATTTTTAATTAATTAAAAGATATTGAAATAAAAATAAAATAAATATATACGATTTTGAAATATTTCACAATGATATTAACATGTAAAATTAGTTTAATCTAAATTTTATTATATTTAATGAACAATTTTTATTGCTACAATCATCGATGCCGTAATAATTTTAAATACAACATTTAATATAATAAACTACTTTAACAAAAACTTATTGTTTACACAGAAATAAAATAAAAAGATATAAGTTATTTTGGATCCTTGTCCGGAAATAGATTGAATCCTAGTTTATCATTTTTGTATTGTGTGGTCATTAATACAGTGTCATCAGGTTTGCTATGAGAAGTAATATCCCAATCCCAGTAATCAACATTGTCTAACACAACATAATTCAGTTTTGATTTCATTAATTCTCGGCAATTTAAGAATTGTTTTTTTTGTGTCTCGTAGCATATTTGATTATTATTATCAAACATATCATCCGTGACTTTTTCCACACAGTCAAGAGGTAGAGTAGAAATATTATACTGTTTAAATGCATCATACATATTATCTAAGAGACGTCTAAAATTTACTAAAATATGGAAAATTACAGGAATATTTGGTTCAATATTAAACAAAGTAAACTTTTCTCTATAATCTATATTATTAACTAATGCTAAAATTCTATCCCAAATTTCAATTTGAAACAAACAAAATCTATCTGCAAATGTTAAACCAACGCTTTCAATAACATTCAGATAGTGAGTATAACATTGTATAATATTAGTATTGTTTTTAAGACACGGTTGAATGATATCTCCTAATTTTTTACCAACTGTACCGTTAATAGGTACAGGAACATCTATTTCATTTTTTCGCGTCCATGTCCAAGGTTTTTCACATTCCCTTGGGTTGAATAATTCAGACGACACAACATCGGGATCGTCTAATATAGTATTTTCATTGTAAGGCATAGGACAACGAGCTATATCTTTTCCTGTATAATAATCTTGTTTTTGTAATTTCAACTGTATAAATGCAGGATATTCTCTGATGAGTATATTCAAATCGTTAATAGTTATAGATGTTTGATTTTCAGTATACTGTCTAAATTCATCATTTGTATAAACAATTATAACATTTGAAATGATTATTTCTAATAAAACAATATGTATTTTGCTATAATAGTTCATTTTCACTTGTTAAATAAAATTAGTAAACCAACTAATTATTATTAAAAAAAAAATAGCAAATTGATCAAAGAAAAAATTAAAATATTTAATTTATATAAGGTTTTAGATGATATTCGTTTAACTTCACTTTTAATAATTAGTATATTTTTCTTGAACATATTAAAATTTATACCTCACAAGTGATCAATTATTTGTTTAACAAATAATATTAAATTTTTGGGATATATTAAAATCGTAATTACTTTATATTTATCCTCGTGTAAGCGTCATAGTTGCTGGTTTACGCATTATTTATATATTTTTACATGATTAAAAAAAATATATTATATAAAAAGTGTTTGTTGAGTGTGACGGTTTTATGTCTTAAGTGTTTACTTGGCTAAGGTACAATTTATGATATATATTATAAAAACTATTTACCAAGTTAAATAATTATTAATATAGTAAAAAATAGAGAACTTTTTATATAGTTTTTCCAACTTAAAAAAAAAGTAAACTTTATTTGTTTGGGCCGGTGGTAATGTGTAGAAGATTACTTACTAAGTCAACACGAATTTTTTTTACCCTTGGTCAGTAACGTAGTGTACCATTCCAAAAGCTGTCTAAAATGGTGTTAGTGGATAGTGCTATAATAGAGTCACGGGTGTTAGAATAGGTTGCCCACGTAAAACCAGTGATCTATTATTTTTGTATGGTGTAGTCATTAATACAGTGTTATCAGGTTTACAACCAGAAGTTATATCCCTTTTCCAGTACTGATCATTGTTTAAAACAGCATAATTTAATTTTGGTTTCATTAATTCCCGACAATTGAATAGTTTTTTATTGAAAAGTTATTTTAGTTCACTGTGTGGAAATAGTTTGAAACCTAGTTTATCATTTATGTATTGCGTGGTCATTATTAAAGTGTCATCAGGTTTGCTATCAGATGTAATATCCCATTTTCAGAAATAAACATTATTTAATACAGCATAATTTAATTTTGATTTCATTAATTCTCGACAAATTAATAACTGTATTCCTATTTGTTGGTAGTATGCATTATTCTTTTTATCAGTACATATTTCCCACGTAAAATTCGCAATACAGTCAAGAGGAAGAGTAGAAATATAATACCGTGTAAATTCAACATATATATTATTTAAAAGTTATTTAAAATAAGCTAAAATCATGACAAGTCGTGGAACATTAATTTTAATACTAAACAAAGTATACTTTATCTTTTTTACTTCACTTTATAAAACTAATAAATTTTTATTGAAAATATTAAAATTTATACCTCGCAAGTGATCAATTATTTGTTAAACTATAATGTTGAATTTTTAGGATATATTTAAATAATAATTACTTTATATGTATTCTTGTACAAGCGTCATATTTACTGGTTTACGCACTAATTTAGCTTTGATGAGAAGGTATTGGTTTTACTATTGTTTTTTTTTGTTTTTTTCGTGCCTGTTACCACATTTTCTCAGCTCTCACCGAACCGTATCTTTCAATGATACGTCAAAAGAACACAAATCGTATCTAGTCGAAGACATTTCCCTTTAAAATTGAAAAAATTTCCCTCGTTCCACGCAAATGGGAGAAACCTCCAAAAAAATTACAAATTTAAAAATATTATTAATACTAATAATATTAGTATTGTTTTTAATACATTAAAAAATTAATTATTTCATCTACACTTTTTATTAGTTTTAGTTATTATAGAGGTGAACATAATGCTCATGCACACAGACTTGTTGTTCCAGTGTGCGCACCTCGTACCGAATTGTATTGACTCGGTTTACCCGCCTAAGTGTCATCAACTAGGTGTTATTATATTATACCTATCATTGTATAAGTGGTGGATCATCAATTTACCCCTATAAATGGCCAAAGAGTCCTGTCTTACGGGCGATATTAAGTAACACTCTGGGTCTTATGTTTTTAATATCTTCTTTTTCATGAAAAGGTTTACTATTAAAATCATTCAGCAGTGGACCGGGGGTCTTGATAAATATTTTAGATTGTCTAGTTACTACCAAGTATTTCTAGATTTCTCTGTGTTTTTTTCTGCACCGATTCTTGGGTAGCGCTTTGAGCGATTGCTCAGTGAGTCCTACCACTGGTTCTGGTCCAACATAGGTGTTCTCTACTCCTTTCCTGGCTAGAAAGTCAGCATTCTCATTTCCAGTGACACCGTTGTGTCCCTGTACCCACGCTAGTGTCACTTTGTTGAACCTCGATAGTGGTTCTAAGGGTTCCCTGCATTCGAGGACAAGCTTTGAATTCACCTGATCGTTACAGAGTACTTTCAAAGCCGTTTGACTGTTATTTAAGATAGTTATCCCCTTATTCTTGTATACCAGCATATTCTGAGCCCCTATTCGTATGGCCATCACCTCTGCCTGGAAAACAGAGGATGTTTTTACCATTCAAATGCTGACATTTATTCGAGACTTTAGACCCAAATTGCCAAAACCTACCTTCCTGATTTTTTGGATCCATCTGTATATATTACAAATTCTCCTTTCTTAGTCAGGTTGTTAATATTCCATTCTCTATGTGTAGTGATTCCTACTTTGTAGGAAATGTTATTTTTAAGAATAGGTATAATATAATCCAAAGATTACACCAAAAAGCCCTGGTCTATTTCTTTTATTATTTTACCGTATTCTGCTGTGTCGCTCTCCAAAGTCCAAGAACCTAAGTTGTGGATTCTTAGTACTGTGATTTGGGCATGAGCTTTGACCTCTAGATGCAGAGGAAGCATACAGATTAGTGCTTCTAATGCGACTATTAGTGTAGTTTTTAATGCACTAGTGATGGCTCTGGCAGCCATTCTCTGTATACAACTAAGTTCTTTGCTAGCTGTAACGAGTGCTGTTTTGATCCACCAGACAAGGGTACCGTACAATATCATAGGTTTCATCTACTCTTAAATTTTAATACTTTTAGCGATATCGAGTAAAAAACAAACCTACTAAATTTAATTTAAGTTAAAAACCGAAAAGGTCCCGTAATTGAACTAAATTATTATTGCTTATAGCATATCTAATTGTTAACATAAATTTTTTTAATTTTATCATTAAAGTTATGCAATGCGAATTAACGAAACTACTTAACTTTAATGCTTAAAAGATAATATATTTTATTTTTGTATTGACTATGTATTGACTTTTTGTATATGTCATTAACTGATTTTATGAATACTCAATATTGTAACTACTATTAATAATGTACACAACTTAGCTTTAATGAATTTGAAACTCTTATAGTGAAGTTGTTTAATATTAAGTGGTTGATCTAGTAAATAAATCGAACACATTTTTTATGAGGTAGAGAGTTTTAGAAAGGGCCGATTTTGAAAATTATAATTTAATTTGTAGTATTAGGACTCAGCCTTAATAGGAGCGTTTTACTCACATTTTTTTTTTGTTATTATCTACCAATAAAACGATTTAAGGGATTCCTGCTTAGAGCTGATTCTAATAGGCCTAACTTCTAGGCTACCTCAATTGGGGATATATTTTTTTTTAGGGAAAGTACTTCAAAGTATACTAGATGAGGAATAAACTTCATATATTTTATTAAAATAATAGTAGTAGTAATCGTAGCATGATAATAGATATTATTCATAATTCACTAATATATGAAAGGAGCTTTCGTTAGACAACCGAGTGGTCGGTCGATAGACGTTTTATTATCCAACATAACTATTCAATCTATGTCAAAGCATTCAAAAGTAGTTTCACAACCAATTGATTTTTTTCTTAAATTTTCAAGGTTTATTCTTTACGCTTTATTTAGATTCAAATAATTTTTTTATGAAATTACAATGAAAAAATTATAGCTCAGTGGGGTCAATGCACAGTAAGGACGAGACATAAATGGGACAAGTATAGATGATATAATGATAGTGATTAAAATCACTATTGTAAGAAACGCTTTGATGCAAATTTGTAGATAGAGTTTAATTTTAAGAAATTGGTGGATAATCACAAAAGCAACATTAACTCCTATTTCCTTAATTATATCCCGATTAGTAGTTCTTTGATTTAAAAGTATAATGATTGAATAAATATCTATTAAAGCAATTCAAAGTAAAAAATTGTTATTTAATAACCTAGTGTTATAATTTATTCGGAGAAATTATAAAAATCTATAGTGTTATTACATTTTTCTATTTTTGATATTATTACTAATTACATATAAAATAATAATTAAAAAAAAAATTGTTTTGAAATAATTATTGATTTTAGTTTTTTAATACGTTAAAAATTATCTGTGCAAATGTAATTTTTGGCCTATTTTTTGTTCTTTTAAAGTTAATTTTGTGAAAATTTTATAATTACTATTTATAATAAATTTATCAGTAAAGCTCAATATTGTTTTATCTTAATAGATCACTTAAATAGAAATCATAGTTACAGTTTTTTAGTAACTTATGGCGTTTAAAAAGATTCTAAAATTGAAATATTTAGAACTTAATTCATTTTAATGATTTTCTTTAACTAAAAAAAAAATGAAATTTTGTTAAAAAAAATCTCAATTGAGTGTTTTAAATTTGATTATAATTTTTAAAATACATTGTTAAATTCAGGTGATACTAAAAATAATTTCTTTAAGAAATGATTTATATACCAACATGTTACTAAAAAATTTGGAATATCATATTAGCACAAACAAATAGAGTTAAAAAAGTAATAAATTACACGGTTAAATTATTTAATTTTGTAGTTGAAACCTATTATCATATCAAACCTAATTCGACAATAAATACTTTAAAAATTAGAAACGAATGATTTTAATTGTCTATATGGATAAAGCTGGTTAAACAACATTATATTTGTAAAAGAAAATTTTTTTCGATCAAAAAAATTAATTAAGTGAAAGTTGATAAAATCAATGATAGCCACAAAAAAACACATAGTAAAATAATTTTAATATCAATAGAATTTTCTTTTCACGAGGAGAGACTACAGAGTTAGAGTCCATGATATTCAATGAATTTAAATGAAATAAAAATCAAATGAGTTTGAAAATATTTTTCTAACTTTAAAAGAATAAAGAAAAAAATGCAACAAATCATTGTCACGGACTATGATTGGAACTTCTTACCCCAAGTGTTATTGATACAAGAGTTACATCGGGAACTATAAATCACATTAGTCAGATGATAAAAATGTCAATTTAAGCTAGTTCATATTTCAATGTTATTTTTCTTGATTTAAGAGAATCAAAAAAATTTTAAAAAGTTTACCTTTCTATACTATGTCAATTAGATTTACATAATATTTATGAAAATCAGAGTATCCCCTTTTTAAAGTGTTTTAAAATAAAATAAAATACAAAACCGACAATTTTAACATTGAAGACGATCTATATCTCGAAACTCTTTTTCATCTTAAAGTATATTACATAAGTTTTACTATAAGATATGCAAAGAGTGTTAGTATTTCCAGAACACTTTCAGATTTTCAAAAAATTGTATATCAAATGAAAGGGAAATATATAAGGTTTCAATATAAAAAACTATTTTGATCGGTTTATTTTTCAAAAAATATGACAGTTTTTAGTATCAAAATATTAACATGTTAAACAGTGATTTTGTCATAAAAATGACATTTTTTGTTCGATTCGGCGATCTTTTTCCCATTTTGAACTTATTAAATATATCATAAGTTTTAATTTAACATATATTTTAAGCTGGTAGTATTTTTGATACATTTTTAAATGTTAATTTTAAATTTAATTTATTTTGTTAAATGTTAAATTTAAAAGTATTACGTCAGGGACGATTGCAGCAATAAAAATTGTTCATTAAATAAAATAAAATTTAGATTAAACTAATTTTACTAGTTAATATCATTGTGAAATATTTTAAACTCATATTTATTTATGTTATTTTTATTTCAATATCTTTTCATGAATTAGAAATGTAATTGGAATATATTATTTACATGAAAATTAATACATTTTTTAGCTTCGATGCGAACCTGAGAAGGTATTATTTTTGCCATGATATGTTTTTTCTTTTTTACAACTTTTTCTCAGCTCTCACTGGAACAATTTCTTTCAACAATACGTCAAAATCAAAAATCGTATCTAGTTGAAGTCATTACCCTTAAAAATTGAAAAATTTTCCCTCGTTTTCCGCAAAGGTGGGAAATATCCAAAAAAATTATAAATTTAAAAGTTGGTGAATTTTGTCATTTTTTTCACTTTTGTTTCTTAAAACTTTCATAACTTCTTCAATTAACAAAACAGCATAATTATTTTTATATTAAAACTTTAGATATTTTCTTTTCATTTGATATCATTTTTTTTGAAAATGTAACACTTAACCTGCTCATTAGAGGGGGATTTAAAATTGCAACTTTTTTACAAAAACTAACTTTTTCAACTTAATTTTAAAATGTTCGAATATACTGCGTCCTTTAAACATATATCATATTAAAGCTTATTTTATGTACTATAAAATGATGGAACGCAAGCGTAAAAGTCCTCAATGTCTCTTCTTTAGAGACAGTTCAGGTAATTCAAAGCGTAATTCAAAATTATAGTTTTTAAATTAAGTATGAAATTGTGAGGCCAGCTATGATGTATGGTTCATAGTGATGGGACGTTAAGTAAAGTAGAGCAGAGAATAAGTGTTGCAGAGATGAGATTGCTTAGTTGGATGAGTGGATTGACTAGAGAAGATAAAATAAGGAACAAGTATATAAGAGTGAGTATAGGTGTAATTGAAGAAGGATGTCATTGGATGTGATTATATCACATTATGAGGATGGCTGATGTAAACGTAGATGATGTGGGAGATCGTGTCAAGTGGAAGTTTAGGATAAGGGTGGGTGATCCCAAGTAGTTGGGATTAAGGCAAGGAAAAGGAAGAAGATTACCAGAAATTCCGATGGCAATTAACATAATATGATTGTTGTTTGGGAATGTACAATTTAGCGTTTAGTTGTGTTTATACAATATAGCGTCAAATTAATTACCTACTCTATCGGTTGTATATTAATATACAATACACTTTAATGATACAATAAATAAACAAACTCACACATACACACATATGCATTTATAACATTGTGTCTAATGTAAGTATAGCATGATAAAATTAACCGTAAAATGAAAAAAATGGAAAATAAATTTTAGTACTCAAATTAAATGTAATGTAACTCGAAAAATATTTGTTTAAATGATTATTAATATATTAAAACTAAGAAAATCGACATATTTAACTTATTTTTTTTATCCTTTAAAGTTGATTTTTGTGAAAGTTAATAACTAAAAAAAAAATGATTTATTACAATAACTTTTAGCAAAATAATTTGCAAGTTTGTAATTGACATCATTAAATTAGATGATTTAAATTTATGAGAATTAAAAAAATTGTACCGTTAAGATTAATATGCAGTCAGAAAGTTTTATATTTACTATTTATTGTAAATTTATCAGAAAAGCTCAATATTTTTTTGCAGTTTTATCGTAGTAGATAACTTAAATAGAAGTAATAGTAATCATTTCCTAGTAACTTTAACTAAATGAACCAATCAAAATAAAGTTGTTAAAAAGATTTACTCAATTGAGCGTAATATAAAATTTGATTATAATTGTAAAAATCCATCGTTAAATTCAGGTAAAACTAAAAATCATTTTTTTTTAAATTTATGATTTATATAGTAAGATGTTACCAAAAAATTTGGAATGTTATAAACTGGTAGTAGCACACACAAATAGAGTTAAAAAATTAATAAATTACAAAGTAAAATTATTTACTTTTGTAGTTGAATACTTTTATCATATCAAATCTAATAAAAAATAATATCAAATGAAAGGAAATTATCTAAGGTTTCAATATAAAAAATATTATTTCGATTTGTAAATATATGAAAAGGTATAGCAGTTTTAAGTACAAAAAACATCACGATTGAACGTGATTTTTATCGCAAACAATACATTTTTTTTTTTAATTTCGACAGCCATTTGCACATAGAAGATAAGGTGTCGGGACAAATTTTTTTTTTTCATTTTATAGTACATAAAATAAGCTTTAATATGATATATGTTTAAAGGACGCAGTATATTCGAACATTTT
>NW_026099574.1:30647588-30658131 GCF_025091365.1 Daktulosphaira vitifoliae
AAAACGTTTTGGTTTTACGCTTCGCCCCACTACCAGTTGGCATCCTGCTGCAAACGGATTCGTCGAACGAATGCACCGACAACTAAAGGCAGCCATCATGGCCCACGCAAAAGACTCGTGGACTGAGTCACTGCCTATCGTGCTTCTCGGAATACGTTCTGCGTTTAAGGAAGACTTAAAAGCCACGTCTGCGGAACTTGTTTATGGTGAGCCTCTTAATCTTCCTGGTGATTTCTTCACAGACAAGCAAGATAATAGCAGTACGAACGACCCTACTAGCTTACTAGATCGTCTTCGCAGTGTTATGAATAAAATTCGTCCAGTACCTGCATCTCGCCACTCAAATCCACGATCATTTGTTTTTGCGGACCTTAAGGACTGTTCACACGTATTTCTCAGGGAGGGAGGTGTCCGAGCAGCACTTCAACCGCCATATCAAGGTCCCTTCGAAGTAATTGCCCGAAATGACAAAACGTTCACAATAAAAGTTCGAAATCAATCAGTTACGGTGACGATTGATAGAGTAAAACCTGCCTACCTCATGGTGAACGAAAGCACAACCGTTAGCCAGGCACATGCTCCACCAGCAACTGCCCCGGATACGACCAAACAGAAACAACCGCCTAATACCGATCCATCAACACAGCCAGTACGAACAACTCGCTCAGGCCGCCGAGTCAGATTCCCGGACATTTTTGACCCTAGCTAACTCCACTCCGTAGGGGGGTGGTGTGGCGGTCGAATATTCTAGAATGTCCGGCCGCCGCCGCCTCTAGAAGATTCGTCGCTCTACATAAGCGTGTGGCGGTCGAATGTCTAGAGAGTTCCGACGCCGCCTCTAGAAGATTCCTCTGACTATTTAAGGGCAAGATCGTCGCTCCAGTCAGTCAGTCGATCAGTCAATCACTTACGCATTCTGTCTTACACGCGCTTCGTTTCTCGCTGTTATTTATTAGTTCGTTGTAATACAGTTCGTCTCTCGCTGTTATTTGTTATTTGTTAGTTCGTTGTAATATAGTATAGTTGTTATTAAATCGTAAAAGTGTTTATTACTTCTATATATTACACCTCGCTACAGGTATAGCAGTTTTAAGTACAAAAAACATCACGATTGAACGTGATTTTTATCGCAAACAATACATTTTTTTTTTAATTTCGACAGCCATTTGCACATAGAAGATAAGGTGTCGGGACAAATTTTTTTTTTTCATTTTATAGTACATAAAATAAGCTTTAATATGATATATGTTTAAAGGACGCAGTATATTCGAACATTTTAAAATTAAGTTGAAAAAGTTAGTTTTTGTAAAAAAGTTGCAATTTTAAATCCCCCTCTAATGAGCAGGTTAAGTGTTACATTTTCAAAAAAAATGATATCAAATGAAAAGAAAATATCTAAAGTTTTAATATAAAAATAATTATGCTGTTTTGTTAATTGAAGAAGTTATGAAAGTTTTAAGAAACAAAAGTGAAAAAAATGACAAAATTCACCAACTTTTAAATTTATAATTTTTTTGGATATTTCCCACCTTTGCGGAAAACGAGGGAAAATTTTTCAATTTTTAAGGGTAATGACTTCAACTAGATACGATTTTTGATTTTGACGTATTGTTGAAAGAAATTGTTCCAGTGAGAGCTGAGAAAAAGTTGTAAAAAAGAAAAAACATATCATGGCAAAAATAATACCTTCTCAGGTTCGCATCGAAGCTAAAAAATGTATTAATTTTCATGTAAATAATATATTCCAATTACATTTCTAATTCATGAAAAGATATTGAAATAAAAATAACATAAATAAATATGAGTTTAAAATATTTCACAATGATATTAACTAGTAAAATTAGTTTAATCTAAATTTTATTTTATTTAATGAACAATTTTTATTGCTGCAATCGTCCCTGACGTAATACTTTTAAATTTAACATTTAACAAAATAAATTAAATTTAAAATTAACATTTAAAAATGTATCAAAAATACTACCAGCTTAAAATATATGTTAAATTAAAACTTATGATATATTTAATAAGTTCAAAATGGGAAAAAGATCGCCGAATCGAACAAAAAATGTCATTTTTATGACAAAATCACTGTTTAACATGTTAATATTTTGATACTAAAAACTGTCATATTTTTTGAAAAATAAACCGATCAAAATAGTTTTTTATATTGAAACCTTATATATTTCCCTTTCATTTGATATACAATTTTTTGAAAATCTGAAAGTGTTCTGGAAATACTAACACTCTTTGCATATCTTGTAATGCCTTTGTAATCGAATTTAATTATTTCATTATACAATACCATTGCCGTCTTTGGTAATAACGACGTATTAATGGTTTTTACAATTGAATAGACTAAATTTTCAGGTAACAATAAAAACTTATTTATCACTATCTTGCTTTTTCATTGATTTCTTTACTCTGCATTGATAGCAGGTTACAAGTATCGTATTTTTCTTTTATCACTTCCAGAAGACATAGTTTCATTTCTTTTCTTTCAAAATAGGTTTTCATTAGTTAACGATACACGCATCGTTTTCTGTTCTTCGACACCTTTATTCGATATGGATAAATAACTTTTCCAGAACAAATTTTGATTTGACAATATTAAACATCGTACTCAGATATATTTTTGATTTACAAGAATCGTCCATAAACGAAATAAGTTCATCAACAATGTTTAAAAAGTTTATAAATTTATTATCCGACATCCAAAAGTATATACTTGGTGTTATTATTATTATAATTGGAACGTATCGATCAATTACCCATGTACAACCGATATGCAAAAATTTTCACTCTATGAAACTGAAATTGAAGACCGATGTAGCCAATACAGCAAACTCAGGTTGAGGTTGATTCCGAATAGTCATTCTTATATCTTTTCCTCACGTAGTCATTTTCATCATGTTCATCTTGATTAGCATACTGATTACGTACAAATAAGAAAACGGTTATAATATGATTAATTTTCCACAAACGAATGTGTTATAAACCAACTTTGAATAATAGGAGGGGGGAGAATACACACATTTTTGAAATGAGAGGTGCTGACTTTAAGGTAAATTATCATAAGTGAAATATCAAAGGAATTATGGTTTTTACACTAGAATGAAAACGTATATATAACAACTATTGATGGAGAGAGAAAATAATATTTCAGAGTACACATAAATAAATTGATTTGGGTGATATCAAGTGAGATACTGAGTGATACGCTAATTTAAATGTTGATGGAGGTGCTATATTAAATTAATTGTTATCAAATTGTTTCACTGATAACCAACACGCACCTTTCGATTTCTTATTTTGATAAGAACGGGAGGCTTATAATGAGATTAGTGAGACGCTTTTTAAGTGGTAAGGGCGGCGCAAAATGAGTCGCATATGAGCATTATAATATAATATCTTTGATGATGGAAATATGATTACCTAAGCGTCTGGTAGTCGATGATAAAATTCTTAGAAATTATAGCTGTACATTTGATGGTATAGTAAAGAATAAAATGCGTAGGTGTGAAACACCATCAGTAGTGACATATTTTCTCATAAAATACATACGATACTCATTGTTACTGAACGGTGGTACCTTTGATGTTGGAAATATGCTTACCTAAGCATCTGGTAACCGATTATATCAATGTTCTCATAAAAATATTTATCATAATTTCTATTTAACGTCTAATTTTAGAAGCATATTTAGCTACACCGATTCTCTACCAGTCCGGTCGGTTGGTGGGCGGAGTGAAGCGGCGGCGTTCGTTTAACAATATATGTGATATAGCAATGTATTTATAGGTCAGTGGAGTAAGCTTTAAAATATTGTATAAAATACATACGACAATCATTGTTACTGAACGGTAGTACCTTTGATGTTGGAAATAAGCTTACCTATGCGTCTGATAATCGATGATAAAATTCTTAGAAATTATAATGCCATAACGTCAAACGTTGCCATTGTTCTCATAGAATTCATACGATAATGACCATTACTGTATGACGACATCTTTAATATTGAAAAATATGCTTACCTAAGCGTCTGGTAGTCGATGGTAAAATTCTTAGAAATTATAGCTATACATTTAATAATACCCATAGAGCGCCACAATTATTCCCCATAAAATTACAGACGCTTATGAGTGATATAATTTTATGATACCTTTGATGTCGGAAATATGCTTACCTAAGCGTCTGGTAGTCGATGGTAAAATTCTGAGAAATTATAGCTCTACATTTAATAATACAAAGACAGAATCGAAATTTTTCCCCATAAAATTACATACGCTTATGAACGTTATACTATAATTATACCTTTGATGTTAGAATATGCTTACCTAAGCGTCGGGTAGTCGATGGCAAAATTCTTAGAAATTATTTGTACATTCGATATTAGAAATATACTTATCTAAGCGGTAGGAGGGCGAGTGGATGAGGCGGGGGAGACCAGCTCTCTCTAAAATACCCTACTACTATAATTAGTATTTATTCATATATTATATTTTAAAATCAAAGAACTCCTAATCAGGATATAATTCAAGAAATAAGAGTTGATGTTGCTTTTAGAATAATCCACCAATTTTTCTAAGTGAAACACTATATACAGATTTGCATCGAAGCGTTTCTTATGATAGTGATTTTAATCACTGTCAGATTAAATCTATACTGAACCCAACTATGCAATGTCTCCACTATGCCGCGAACCCACTGTGCTACCGTTTCTTTTTTTAATATTAAAACTAATAACTCAGTACTTCACTCGATTGTACAAAATACTTATCAACTGTTATATAATATATATGCTGTATTTAGACGATATTATATTTCTATGCTACCTCTCGAATGTATTTCAAAAGTCAGGGATATTAATATTAATATTAATAAAGGGAATAATGCATATATTCAAAAACTTAGAGAACAATATTTAAGTTGTCCGGAATTTATAAAATCAAAAAGAAATTATACTGTTTTAGACAATGATCAGTAATGGGAATGGGATATTACTTCTGGTTGCAAACCAGGTGACACTGTACTAATAATGACGCAATACAAAAATGCTCTACTAGGATTAAATCTATTTGCGTGCAGGGAACCAAAAAAAATTTTATTTGATGTAAAACAAAGAATAATTGTAATTAATATATCTTTAATATTTTTGAGTCACATCAAATGGATTGAAATTAAAACAACAACTAAAAAATAATCACTTTTAAGGTAGCTGAAAGTGGTATTAGAAAAATATTTTAAGTAGTGAAATTTAGGTACTAGATTTTACAAGCTAGGTACTAGTAATAGACTAGTACCTAGCTTAATAGTACTATATTATAAATTCAATTCTTTAATATTTTCAACGCAAGAATCGTCTGAATAGTTCAAATATTTACATCAATACGTGAATAAAAATAATTTTAACTACAGCCATAATTATAATAATTGGTG
The DNA here is from genome assembly GCF_025091365.1 of Daktulosphaira vitifoliae. Taxonomy (NCBI): domain Eukaryota; kingdom Metazoa; phylum Arthropoda; class Insecta; order Hemiptera; family Phylloxeridae; genus Daktulosphaira; species Daktulosphaira vitifoliae. The sequence continues at coordinate 30,653,025 of NW_026099574.1, forward strand.
TAAAGTCTATCAGATAACACGTAAGGTAACTTGTCTAATTATTAAACAATTAACGATTTATTAAACTATAAAATCATATAAAATTTTTATTATTAAAAATTAACTTCTAATATCTGAATAAAATTAAGAATTACATTTATTCTTAAATTTGAATACTTTTAGCGTAATCGAGTAAAAAACAAACATACGGTAACTCAAAATGAAATATATAAATTATATATTTCAGGTACTTTACAACAGGACAATAAGGGTCCATGACTCTTTTGTGAATGTTTTTTACAACCATTGCACCATATGTGGTCGCTGTGTATGAGCTTCACTTACTATAGGCTCCTCTTCAGTTTACTGACATCGTTTCAGGTCCTCGATAGTAAGATAATTTTACACAACGTGACCTCGTATCCCTTTCGCCTTAATTTTTTCTTTTCCTTCCATTTCAAATCTATAACATTTCGTTCTGAGACTAATGAATTTTAAACTAGATTTTTCCGGCACTTCATCCCTTTACAAACCAGGCACCTTCTTATTAGCGTTTGAATAACACGGGTGACTGCTGGGCAAACCTGAAGTACCAAGCCAAGTCATCGAATCTGGATTTTTTTTTACCTCGTGGTAAAAATAATCACAGATTATAAAATACACAAACGAATCTCAACAATAAAATTATAATCTATTCAGATCATAATTATTTAAATTTTTTCTATAGAAATAATATTAAATCTACCTGTGTCTCTGTATAATAGTCGAGCACGTTCTAAGAAGTATTTTTTCAATACGTTTTAATCGAAATCGTATACGAGAGTTTTACTAATTTCTAAAATTTCAAAACCAACTCTACAGGTTTACATATCTATAAGTTTCTTTTCCAATACAAACGCCAAAAAATGGTAACTTTACGTCGTGGAATGTTTGAAATTATGCTTTTTAATTAATTTAGTCACTCGATTAAGGTTATTAAACAGTTCCATGTGTGTTCTAAATTATATACGTTCCATCATTTTACCTGTTAACAAACGAAATCATATTAAAATAATGTTTACACATTTTTATTTAATTTTAAAAACGTACCAAAAACAGCGTTATTCACTAATTTGAAAAAGTCCATCTCAAAATCAATTTTGGCTTTCTGTCTCATTTCCGTGTTCAGTTGTACACCCAAAGAAAAACCTCAATCAAAATTGAAAGAGAAATTTTATCAAGGGTTTATGATAATGTTTTATTAATACGAACAAAATAACTATTCTTATAAATTATTATTGTTCAAGACAAGAAAAAAAAATATCATATTGATAAATATATCATTGATTCAATAGTAATGATATATTTATCAAATTGAACAATGAATTTATTATATAGATCGAGGTTTTTCTCTGGGTGTATGTATTTTGATAACCATGCCGACTGTTTGAATTGTAACACCTTATGCACCAATAATTTAATAACATGTTATTATTATATTTTTAAACTATAATCTTATAAATTACCTTTTCCAATTTATATTTTTGCAGACATAATCGACTAAAATTCGAAAAAACATCTGCAAGTGTAGTTACGTTAGTTTTCAGGTACAAAACAGAGTACTCACCGAACGTTTTAAAATTGAAATATTGCCAAACGTTTTAGGCATGTTTGTATTCGACATCATCAATATGCAATATCAATATTATAATATATAATTATCAATATAATTGATATAATATATCAATATTATATCAATATAATTGATATAATATATCAATATTATGCAAAATGATAACAGTGATAATACTTTGCTCCTATCAGTTTTTTATTTATTAACGTATATGTACTTCTTTTTTTTACGGACGCTTCCATTTGTTTTGTATTTGTGTCATTTCTACCTACACATGTTTTCAAGCTCTATTTCGGCTGATTAACCGTAAGAATCGAAGTTTTGGATCTTTACTGTATATTAGGTACGCTTACACCATTCTGTAACTCCAAGCTTTGTCAACAACGACCTTATCAATAAACTGTTTCAATCAGCTGTTCCTTGGTGACTTTAACGCTGGGCATTTTCATTTTCTCTTATCGACTTGTGTTTCACCTCCAGTTTAGCTGGTGTACCATAATACAATTTTGTACATTGTGTTGCGTTCTTTTGTTCTTAAGGAGTTATCTTTAAGCATTTTTATTTATATTACATACAAATTTTTCGCCAATACTTTTGCACACAATAATGCCTTCATCACCATCTTCCGTTGCCTCAAATACTCGTGTACAGACTCATAAATCCCCTATTACTTCTGACATTATGAAGGCAATCGCATCGCTATCTTCTTCTCAATCGTCGCAGTTCAGTGAACTTAAAAGTAGCATTTCGTCACTCACCTCTCAATCTGGTTACTGAGAATGCTTCTTTTCGGGCAGAAATTTCAGTGCTCCGCTCAAGAATAGATGTTCTGGAATCACGACCTGGCCTCTCTAGCGATTCATTTTCTATGATTTTACGTGAATCCACTGAACGCAGTAAAGTTAAATTTAACGCAATCGCTTATGGAATGCCTGAGTCTGCTGCAAACACCGCTGCCTTAAGACTTAAGGATGATCTGCTTTCCCTTAGAAATCATCTTAGACAAATTTCTGTACCAGAACCCACTGAACTTAAGCTAATACGCCTAGGCAATAATAATGCGAGGAAACCGAGACCTTTGAAGATAATCTGCCGATCCAAGGCCGATGCTTCTCAGCTCATTTCCAATTTTAATTCACAAATGCGGATGGGAATATTACCTGATCCTGATTTTCGTATTGTTCGTGACAAAACCACGCTTGAACGAGAACTTTTACGTAAAGCTCATTCCGAATTGTAAAGTAAAATAGATGGTGGCTCTTCAGATCTTACCATTTCATACATAAATGGTGTACCCTCAGTTATCAAATCCGGTCCAAAAAACCCCAGAGAAAGAAGCAATCACCATCTGAGTTCTACTCAGCATTTGCACTAGTTCCTGACTTCAACTCTGGTTTGCATGATTATTGTAAAAATAATATTAACTGTACTTTATGCTGCTATTTTCATTCTACCTTCAACTCATTTTTATCTAATTTTAAAAATATTACAATTAATTTGTCATCTATACCGTACCCTAAGTTTAATAATTTTAATGTTATGCCTAATAATGATAATTGTTTTAATATTTACTACCAAAATGTACGTGGCCTTCGTAGTAAATTGTTTAATATCCGAATTAATTTAATTTTGTTATCTTATGATGCTTATATTCTTATTGAGACTTAGCTTTCTGATGACATTACTAATTCTGAATTAGGTTTTGATGGGTATTTAATCTTTAGGTGTGATAGAAACGCACACACAAGTAACTGTCATCTGATCTCTTCCGGGCATCGTCTGGTGTTCCACAAGGTAGCCATTTAGGTCCCTTATTGTTTAATATTTTCATTAATACTATGTGCTCAGTTGTTTCCCCTTGTCATCTTCTACTTTTTGCCGATGACTCTAAAATTTTTCAAATGATTACCTCAAATAATGACTGCCTCACTCTCCAAAATACCCTTGATAAATTCACCAGTTGGTGTAGTGCGTTTAATTTATCTCTTAACATTTCTAAATGTAAAGTAATGACATTCTTTCGTTCCAAGTCAGTGATATCTTTTGACTATAAGCTTGATGGTATATCTATTCAGCGTGTTAATCAGGTCCATGATTTAGGCATATTATTTGTACCTTCCCTTAATTTCAGCCCTCATATTGATTATGCAACCAGCAAAGCTTTTCGTGTTATGGGATTTATAAGACGTCACTCAACCAATTTCAGCTCTCCCAAGTGCCTTTTAGCTCTCTATAGTGCACTAGTCCGGTCGGTTATTGAATATGGGTCTATTGTTTGGTCACCATATACCGCAGTTGACATCTGTCGGATCGAACGTGTACAAAGTAGTTTTATGCGTTTTACCGGTTATTGCCTCAACATTCCTCATCCACCACATGAATACGAGCCAGTAAGTCAAGCTCTGAAAGTTGTTCCTCTTTCTGTTAGGCATGATAATTTTGGTATCACTTGAAAGGTTACAAATATATAAAAATCAAATTAATTGGCCGCAACGAAAAATTTGTAACTTTCATGGCGTTTTACAAAGTTATAAGTAAAGGGTCGCCAACCTACTGAGCGAGACAGTATATTGTCGGACCACAGTAGGATTTTTAAAAAAAAATTAACTTTTTTATATTAAAACAATTAGAAAAAAATATATAATTAATAAATATTAAAGTTGAGGTCCGTTGAGTCGTTGATAGTAGATGTACACCAAAACCGCGTAACAGTTGTCACATAACCATATTAATGAGGGATGACCTTATACAAGGCCGTTGCCCGTACCTTATAAACTAGGGGAGTTGATTTTAGAAAGGAGAAAAAAAAAGTACACGAGTCCATTGAAGATGGAACACGCAAAAAAAAAGAAAAATATAATGGTTCAGTTAAATTAAGGGGAATTTATTAAAAAAAACAAAAAAAATTAAGTTAACACGAGGCAAAAAACCGAATGGTCAAAAAACCTCGTCTACAAATTAAAGGGGTCAAAGAAAAAAAAAACAGATATTAATAAAAAAAATAGTTACACCTACACTTTTATTATTAGAGAATACGATGAACGTCTTCGGGTACCCGCCGGCTATTAATCGCAGCATTGCCGCTAAGCACGGCGGGGATACGTCCCAAGTAAGCGACTGGTTTTTGGCAGTTAGGCTTAGCTTGCAAGACGTTGGGACACCCCGGAATAAAATGCACTACGTCACCATATTGTACCAATAATATATTCATCACCCAATAAAAAAAATAATATAAAACCTATAAAAAAATCACAAAAAAATATGGATATAACATGACAGGTGGTCTTGTACACGCCTGTCATGTTGCGGGACCTAAATAAAAAAAATATAAGGGCACCTATACAAAAAAAAACTATAAAAAAATTCGCCACACGTGCTTATGGCACGGCGCACTAAAAAATAACTGGCTCAAAACATTATATACAAAACTATACATTACCAGCCCCGAAGGGCTAACGAATATGGAGGCAGGTTTAGCCGACGCCAATATAAATAATAATTACATTATAAAAAAAA
>NW_026099574.1:30660188-30711016 GCF_025091365.1 Daktulosphaira vitifoliae
TCGAAGCTAAAAAATTTCAAACAATTTAGTTTTATAATTTTTTTATTGGTTTTTCAAAATTGCTTAAAGTTTAAGATTCAAAATAGAAATTCATCACTTATTTGGCTATTGTAATATCGGAGGCAACAATAATCTTTTATGATAGTACATTTGAATTGAATATACAGTATGTATCTATTAATAGTTATATTTTTGTATAAAAACCGTAGATAACAATAGAAATTTAAAAACACATAATTAAAACCTGCTAAAACAGAAAAACAGTTTTTCGGATAAAAAAATTATAAAAATAAAATTGGTTGTAAATGTTTTCTATCAATAAAATAAAATAGTAATATTCAATAATATAAATATTAGTAAGCTAAAATAGAGATTCCCAATTAAAAAATGAATGATAAAATTTTTTATCTCTAAAGGGATGAAAACAAAAATTATTTAACTATACATTATTGTAGAATTTATTGTATTAAATAATAATTTATTATAAAAAAAAATTATAATTTTCAATAGTTTTCGAGAAATACATAGAGAATGTCTCACGGTGTTTTACTAATTTGGCTATATAAACTAATATTAAAGTTAGTAAATCATGGTTGGACACTGTATACATTTCAAATTTAACTTTCTATTTTTTTATATTACAAATATAAAATATTTCTATACTTTGGGGCTAGTGGTAGCCCAGAAGTCTATTAGAGTCAAAGAAAAACTACTCTTTTCTAGTTATAATTATTTCCCATTCAAAAATGATAACTAAACATTGAAAAAAATAATAATACTTTTCAAAATAATAAACGTATGTAAATATATAATATGAAGGATCCACATAAAACGTTTTATTGGTGAATAATAACAAAAAAAAAATGTGATTAAAACTCTCCTAGTATGGCTGAGTACTACAAGTTCAATTATAATATTCATAATCGGATCTGTCTTTATTTTAACCCTATGAATGCCACTAAAATTCTCTACCTCTTGAAAATTTGTTCGATTTCTTTACTAGCTCAATCACTTAATATTATACAAATGTTTGCACATAAATTGCTTAATAATATTGTATACAATCAAAAGATTATATAATAAACCAAAAATAAATTTAAATTATAATTTAAAAAAATTATTATATGATTTTTAATTTAATTTTAATGTTTATAATTTTTATTAAATAATTCTCTCATAAATTGTTTCTCTTATTAATTATTAATTCTCCTATTTAATTTTTATTAATGGTTCATTACGCACAGGTTGTTGGAGATTCAAAAGCATAGATTAAATTGTACTTAACTTACGTCCTGTTTAATGCAATAATATTTCAAGTAATCCAATGTTGATTTGGTATTTATTGCACTACATATACAATTTACACTATACATCATATAGTCCATATAATTACTTACAAAAACTATTCAAAATCTTAAATAATATGATTTAATAACACAAAGTCTATGACTTATCTTACTTGTAAAATATTTTAAACACTCTATATTTTATTAGAAATATAATTTATAATCAGTACTTATTAATTTTTTATGTCAGTTGAATAAGTATTTTTTTTTTGATAGATCGACAACAATATTTTTAAAATTTTCCTCTAGCCTGGCCAAAACAAGATTCAGAAATATTTATATCTATATAAAAAATATATCAAGGCGGAATTGTGATGGCCCAATGTGTCCCGGCACTAGAAAGCGCCTTGAATGGATGCGGCACAATTATCACCATGACAAAAATTAAACATTGCAAATATACACGTAAGTTCCTCTGCGTTGTCTGCCGGCGCGATGTTTGTTAAAACAAAGACATTAGCAACGAGACTAGCTACCCAATAAGAAAAGCTCACAATACATTTTTATTATTAAATAAAATTTAAGTTGTGTTGGATTTATTATTAAAATAAAATAATTAAAAAAAATATTAATGTTTAGAATATTATTTGATACTAGCTGGGGCTCCGCCCCAGACCCGGGGCCCTTCGAGCCNACTAGGCTCCGCCTAGCTGGGGCTCCGCCCCAGACCCGGGGCCCTTCGAGCCTTACGCGCCTTCGGCGCGTAAGCCTCTTCGGGCCGTCATCATAAGTAGGCCACTGATTCCGGTAGAAGTACCCGGCTACGCCGGGCACGATAAGTGTTTTTCAAAAAAAATATTACTTCAGAATCAGTGAAAACTATAGAAAACTATATCTAAAAATGTTATTATTAAATCAGGAAAATTCAAAAGAGAATATAGTAAAATGTATTGGGTATAAGGTTGAAGCCTATTAATGAGGTATTCCCTTTAGGCCTATTCAAAAATTATTTTAGGAGGAAATTTAATATTTTTTACTTTGTTAAACATGTTATAGAAATTTTTTTGCTAAAATTAAAGTCTGCTTTGAAGAATAATGACGTATTTGACACAATTTTTTTTTACTTTAATTAAGTGAAAACTCCCATACTATAAAACAACCCCCTCAATGTATGACCTGACAAGAAGATTGCAATCGTATTGTAAAGGCANATTTTTTTGCTAAAATTAAAGTCTGCTTTGAAGAATAATGACGTATTTGACACAATTTTTTTTTACTTTAATTAAGTGAAAACTCCCATACTATAAAACAACCCCCTCAATGTATGACCTGACAAGAAGATTGCAATCGTATTGTAAAGGCATTACACGTTACGTTCGCTAAAGTGAACAAAATTTGTCGTCGGCTTGCACAAAATGAAATTATGTGACAGAAAAATGTTCTCTATGTTATGGTAATCACCCGAAAAATTACTAAAGCTGTCCCTTTTGATCACAACATATATCAGCCATCACCTTATTTCTAAATATGCATAATAAAATTTCCAAAGTTATCCTTCTTTCAAAAATTCCTGAGCAATTGGAACAGATAACCACTACAAGAGAAAAAAATCATTCAAGTAATAAAAATGAAGTCCATAATAATTTTAAAGTTCTTAAATAATCGAAATGCATTTATTACATCTAAATTATCACTCCTTACAAAAATAATTCACAATTTCCTTGACAAAAATGTCAACTAACTACCATGATTCTTTACCTTTATCGATACTCCTTTGAAGTGTCCATGGTTGAAAAAAACATACCAACGAATTTTTTTACATTATAGAATACAAAAACATAAATATTGCCCTCATTACGGAAACTCGTCTAACAAATATTAACTTCAGTGGCTACTACATTATTAGAGCTCACCACCCTGACTGGTTTCGTATGGTGGTTCTTCAATAATAATAAAATCCTCCGTTTTCTTTAATGAATTGCCTAGTATAAATAACCATTATAATCAAGCAGCAAGCGTCAAAATTAAAATATTAACTATAGGCGGTGATCTACCTCAAATATAATACCATCACTAACAACAAATCCCATAAAATGGTTACAATTCCAACAAAAACTTGATGAAACACTGACTCTCGATATCCCTTTAAATGAACTCTTTACGTTTAATTAATTATTTATAAAATAACAAAGTCAATTCAAAATGTTGTATCAACTTCCTCTTCTCTTATTACAAACAATAATTATAATCATCTACATAATAAATTTCATCAAAACAAAACACCAAGCTTGTACTATATGGAAAAAAAATACGCAAAACTAAATACAAACAATTATTTAAAAATATATTTATGAAATAAATAGAATTACTTGAAAAATTTCTATCAATACAGTTCATCATTGATTAGTTTCATTTTATTAATGTTTAAAAATTGAATTTTATGTTAAGTCTAGAATAAATTCATTTATTCAATATTGCAATCAATTACTTGTATAATATTAAATTACTGTCTTCGTCATTCGATTTGATTTTTAAGTTTCATCACATTTATAACTCACTTATGTGACATTCTATGACATCGAAAAGCACTTAGTATTTTATTTCATGTAATGAAGTAGTCTCAGAGCTACAATTAATAGACAAAAACTTTTAGTTGATAGAGTTTATGAATAAATCATATTCCCATAAGACGACAGAATTAGATAAAATATATTAAGCTATAAATAAATCTAATGAAAATAAGTCATAATTAATAATAGATTTCATTATATATGTTAAATGTGAATAGCTTTGAAGATTTTTTTAATGTAATTCAAGAAGTAAAACAATATTTTACAAATACAACTCTTAAAGTATTAGCTCAAACTGGTCGTAAACCAGTTTTAAGCCGAGTCACATTTAAAATTATTTTATTTCGTTTTTATTAAAAATAAAAAATGCTCGCTTGTATAAATATTTTAAGTTAGTCTATGAAAAATCCTATTCTGAATTGTTATGTTTTTTATATTTTACAACTTGTTTAATATGTTTGCTTGTATTTATAAATTAAAACACTTTGAAAATTTTAAAGATATTATTCTATAATGTGATACTTACTTTAACAGTAACTTATTTTCTATATAAAATATTAATTGCTCTTATTGTTATTTCATACTTATTTCTTAACAAAACTATGTAAAAATTTTTTTGTATATATAATAATTAATAATAATTACTATTATGAATTATTTAATTAATAAAAAAATAAAAATAATATGGAGCTTTTTTCCAAATACTTAGGTTTTTTTAACTAATTAATCATTAGATATTTGTGTGTACATCCCTTATAAGGATTTCAACTTTATTTTTTAAATGACAACATACATAATCGACTAGATTATTTAATACACAAAAATCTAATTAAGAAAATAACTTGTCGGTAACAAGTCAGGAGTACAACTGAAAAATGACTAGTGATAAAAATAACATCTACGTTTCACTTCCAACTATTAATAAAAAATATTACTCTTATAAAGTATAAGACTTTAACATAAAAAATATACTTTATGTAATAATACTTTATAACTGATAAATTAAGAAAACATGTATATATAATAAACTAAAACAAATTCTCAATATTATGTTCATTTTTCGAAGTGGTTTATGATAAATTAATCATAATTTTTTATATATGAAAAAATATACATATATATTTTTTTCATACATGACATTTTTCGTTGAAAATCTTATACTTAATTATAATTATACGTTTAATGAACTATTTTAATTTATAAAAATATTTGAAACGAGACAATTTACAATAATAAATTTCGCAAATGTAACACTTGAAAATATTTTTAAATTTGACTATATTTATCATTAACTTATATTATTGTTTCTTCTTTTGATTTCTTCTTCTTCTTCCTCGCCTTAATTCCAAATACTTGGGGTCGGCCACCCTTATCCTAAACTTGGTTGGGTTATGGTAACACATATTTTTAATTTAATAAAATGTTTGAGTTTTTAATTTAACAGTAAATGGCATTTGAATTTTTAATATAACTTTATTAGCTTATTAGATATAAACATTTAAAGTTTCAAAATTTTGAGTTAATATACATGTATAATACACATGGGATTGTAAATACAGGTAGCTAATTGGATTTTTATGACATTGCTGTCTCAGTCACGGATTGTTTATTATCAATTATGATTATCAATAGATATATTTTCTGTATTGTCAGTTAGTGTATTTATATACTCATAACAATGTGCCTTACTACAATTGATAATAACAATGCTGTGTACCTGCTAATATCGATGTTATAAAAAACCAATTAGCTACCTGTATTTGTAATCCCTTGTGTATTATACCTGTATATTAATTCAAAAATTTGAAACTTTAAATGATTATATCTAATAAACTAATTAAGTTATATTAAAAATTCAAATGCCATTTACTATTAAATTAAAAACTCAAACATTTTATTAAATTAAAAATATGTGTTACGATTTAAAAAAACAAAGTTGACCCCTTCCAAGGCATAAGGGATGAACTTAAAAAGTATTACATAGTTAAAAATTCAAGAATAATGTGTAATTAAAGATAATGAAAAAAAAAATTGTCTAAATTATTATTATTCTGCAAGTAATTGAGTGGGTGATGATAAAAAAATCACCCTGTATAATAAGAAGGATCTACGTAAAACGTATTATTGGTGAATCATAACCAAAAAAAAAAAAAAAATGTGATTAAAAAGCTCCTAGTAAGGCTGAGTACCAATACTACAAGTTCAATTATAATAGTCATAATCGGATCTGTCCTTATTTAACCCTATGAATGCCACTAAAATTCTTTACCTCTTGAAAATTTGTTCGATTTCTTCACTATCTCAATCACTTAACATTATACAACTGTTTGCACATAAATTGCTTAATAATATTGTGTATAATCGATATATTAGCATTAAAATAATCACAAAGTATAAGGCGTATAACATAAAAATTGATATGCAATTNTAATCACAAAGTATAAGGCGTATAACATAAAAATTGATATGCAATTGTGATACATTATACTTATAATTCAATATTACTTAATTATGGTGTTGATATTGATATAATTGTGCAAGCTTATTCATAGATAGACATTATTATTCATTTTCATGTGTATATTATATACGAATTTAATTACTTATTAATGAAAATACATTAAAATAAATAGAGTATTTCACTATGATATGAATTTAAATTTAATAATTTAAATTTGATATTATTTAAAGAAATAATTTTTATTGCTAGAATCATCGCTGTCATAAAATTTTTAAATACAACATTTAACAAAATATATTATATTTACAATTATTTATTGTCTATTTCCTTGTCCGGAAATAGATTTAATCCTAGTTTATTACTTTTGTATTGCATGGTCATTAATAAAATGTCTTCAGGTTTGCAATCAGATGTAATATCCCATTTCCAGAATTCAATATTGTCTAATACAGCATAATTTAATTTTGATTTCATTAATTCTCGACAAATTGATAACTGTCTTCCTATTTGTTGGTAGTATGCATTATTCTTTTTATCAGTACATATTTTCCACGTAAAATTCGCAATACAGTCAAGAGGAAGAGTAGAAATATAATACTGTGTAAATGCAACATATATATTATTTAAAAGTTGTTTAAAATTAGCTAAAATCAAGGCAAGTCGTGGAACATTAATTTTAATATTAAACAAACTAAATTTTTCAGAATAATCTATATTTTTAACCACTACTGAAATTCTATCCCAAATTTCAATTTGAAACAAACAAAATCTGTCTACAAATGTTAAGCCAACGCTTTCGATAACATTCAGATAGTGAGTATAACATTGTATAATATTAGTATTGTTCTTAAGACATGGTCGAATAATTTCTCCTAATTTTTTACCAACAGTACCATTAATAGGTACAGGAACTTCTAATTCATTTTTTCGCGTCCATGTCCAAGGTTTTTTACATTCCCTTGGGTTGAATAATTCAGCCGTCACAACATCGGCATCATCTAATATAGTATTTTCGTTGTAAGGCATAGGACAACGAGCTATATCTTTACCTGTGTAATAATCTTGTTTTTGTAATTTTAACTGTATAAATGCAGGATATTCTCTGATGAGTTTATTCAAATCGTCAATAGTTATAGATGTTTCATTTTCAATATTCTGTTTAAATTCGTCATTTGTATAAACAGTTATAATATTAAAAATTATTATTTTTAGTAAAACAATAGATATTTTACTATAATAGTTCATTTTTACCTGTTTCAGTAAAATTATTCAAACACTAGTTAACCAATTAGAAATTATAAAATAAAAGAAAAACAGAAAATGGATCAAACAAAAAATTAAAATAATCAATTTTTGTAAGGTTTTTGATGAGATTCGTTTACTTCACTTTTTAAAACTGATAAATATTTCTTTAAAATTAAAAATTTATATTTCTCAAGTATTCAATTATTTGTTTAACAATAATGTTCAATTTTTGGGATATATTTAAATCGTAATTGTTTTTTATTTAACTTTATGTAATAAATTTTTTATTTGTTTTTGCAATTTTCATTTCAACTCAATGACGAAAAATTTTACCGAGTAGTTATCAGAATCCTCCATCCCAACAATCCATTAGAGTATGGAAAAGAAAAACTAGGGAACTATGATTTTCTGGCTCACAATATAACAAATGTTCTTTACAACCATCTAAAATACCGTTACCTATATTTTTGTTGACTTAGAGCATGCTTTGAAAAATAATGACGTATTTTACATAAATTTTCTTTGCTTTAATTATGTGAAAGCTCTCATACTATAAACAAGCTTTCAATGTATGAACTGTCAAGGAGATGGCCACACGTGAGCGTATTGCAATAGCATGAAAGCATGTGACAGAAAAATGTGCTCTCTATTAAGGTAATCATCCGAAAAATTACTAAAACATATATAAATATATCACCTTAATTTTTAAATATGATCATAAAATTATTTGTATAGTTTATTTTTTTTTTGAAACAAATTTATAACTTACATAAGAAACACTAGAACCTTACAAAAATAATATGTAAATGCTAGATTTTATGAGTCATGGTTATAAAAGAATCATAACATATATATTTTTGTCAAAAAACATTAAAACAGGTCATATTTTCTAAGAAAAACTACTATTTTCTAGTCTTAATAATTTCTAAATCAAAAATGATAACTGAATATTGAATAAAAATAATAATACATTTCAAAATAATAAGTGTATGTAAATATATAATTGATTAATAAAGATTCATCCTTCAAAAACTCAAATATCGTGATAAAAATAATGCTGAAATTTTGGTTTCGGTGAAGGTTAACGGTTTTGAAAGTTTTATTTTTTAGGTTTTATATGGGCTCGATTTAGTAATTTTCAATGAGTTTCGGTTTCTAAGTTTTGATTTGAATTACTTAATCATAACTTATTTTAACATAAATAAAATTAATGACTTCAACAAAAAAGATATTTGAATATTATTACCTGGGGCATTTCATTTTCAAATATAAATGTATGATAAAAACATTCTAGAAGCTATTGTATATTAAAATAATTTTTTATATTTATAATAATAGATACAGAAAATAGTTAAAATTAAGTGATTATTAAAAAAATCTATAGTCACGCTGTATATTGCTAAATTATGTTCACACAAAGTACTTAGTCACGCTTAATAATTTAGTCAAAACACCTATGGAAAAAAAAATTATCACTATAATAATCATTAGTATTATAGTTATTTTTAAATTATTTGTAAACTTGGTATTCTATTTGATACGTACTAAAATTTATTCATCCTAATAGAACTAAATTATTATATTAACTATATTGGATTTAATAAGATGAAAATGATAATGTACAGCAAAACGTGACTAAAAAAAAATTATTTAAAATAATTTAACCAAAGTATTATTTTCTCTTCAACAATATTTTAACAGATAATATTTAAAATTTTCTTTATTTATTATAGTGTTAAAATTTTATTATCCATCAAGTATTCTTTTACAAAAACTTGGGGTTTTATTTTATATTATAAAAAAAATCTTCTCATGACACAAATTCCTATATTTAATCATGCCATTAAATGGCATTTTTAAAATTTTTTATTTTTCATTTTAAAATTTGATTTATAATTTCTTTAATTTGTTTATATCACTAAATAAGTTACTAAAAATTGTCTACATAATTCACACATTCTGAAAATTTTGAATTTTCGTAATAATGATCCTTGGTATTCTTTTAGCATAGCAAGTGCATACAAAATATCGTCTTTTATAGTAATTTAATTTTCAAAAAGAACTAAAGTGGAAATAGATAATCTTTGATAAATATTAAATGCAGTTATATTTTAACAAAGCGGTTGTTTTTATTTTCATTATGCATAAAATAAATGATGTTACTAAAAATTATGAAAATTATCATATTGAAAACAAAATTACAAATGGCTACTATTTGGTCATAACAGCAGCTAATAGTTTTAACATTGCACACACGATTATGTCTTAATATATAATTACATTAACACTATATTATTACATTCTATAATTAAAGTATTGTTATATATACAAGAATAATTATTTACAAACACGTTATACTCTTTTATTAATAATCTATCTGTACACATAATAAATACATTTATAATTTATGTTACTGCTTAAATCAACACTCAATTTAACATTAAAAAAGATATAATAGTAAAATGGACTCTGAGCTATGCCTGTATATTTTTACACTATGTTATTAATCGTAGTAGGTATTCGTGATAAAAAGTGGATAAATTGTTCATTTAACGATATTCAACATTTGGGTCACGGCATTATGTACACAGAGAAAGGAGGTGTAATAAAAAAAACAGACACCTTCATTCGCCAATACGTCACTACCACATACCGCGAATAACATAAAAAAATGATATAGCGTTCATGAATATTAAACAAAGCGTATAGTTGAACATTTGTCTTACGTGCTATATAAATAACACATTACTCAGACGTACTTTCACTTAACTCAAAGAGTCAATTATCCAACTGGTGAANCGTGCTATACAAATAACACATTACTCAGACGTACTTTCACTTAACTCAAAGAGTCAATTATCCAACTGGTGAATAATGGTAGCAACGGTGTTAATGACTGCGATCGATTAGCACATGGGTGAAGCGACAGGAGGTTGAGATAACGAGAAATGTCCTGGCGTTGGTTGAGGTGCTTGTACCAACGTAGGGCCGCCAACCGAGACGCTTCCACTTCCGGGTGACATGGCAGTTGGTGACCACGCTTGTAACCCTTGCAAGGCGCCCAGCCGAACACCACCATCACGGTCGTCCATCATTGACTGCATCATTTTGGTAGCCATTTGACGTTGAGCTTCTCTTTCTTCCATCATGTGCCTTCTGTTAAGAAAAATATAAACATACTTCGATAAATAGGAAGTGGTAAAAACGCTATCGATAGCGACAGCCAGAGATGATATTTATTTCATCAAAAAAGTATTTCTAATATACGCAAAACTATTTGTTCGTTTTAGATAAACTTAATGAAGCAGTATAAATATGACAGTATATTATAATATAATACCGTTTGTTATTACAGAGCACTTATTTTTATTTGATTATTTTTTAATTCGTACAATATTCTACTATACAGACTCTACGTGCACAGTTAAATTAAACGTGTCTATTATAAACTCATTTAATATTCAATAAAATTCCATTTAGTAATTATTTTAACTCTGTGCGCATTGTCCAATATGTTTCATCTCCCTCAACGACACAATATAAACCGCTCCTGAAGCAAAACGTTATTTTTATTTTTCGTTATATTAATTTGGAACAAAATCATTGCGAATTATTCGTAATTCTCAAAATATGTTTAATATAATGTGTTAATAATAATATTAACACGTTCGAAAAATGGCATATGAAGATTGACTTATGCAAAATGAATGCATATGCCTTAACGTTACAAAAATAATATTTAAAATACTCTAATAACCACAATAAGGTACTAAAATATTTCAAATGTATTTGCCCCTAACAAGCGTATTACGTGAACAATGGTCGCCGGTTAATGGGCGTAACGAGGCTATTGCACGAAATGATATTTTGTATTGGTAGCTTTGGTCTTGAGCTCGTAAAACGGTTCACGTTAAAGTTGACAGTTTAAAAGCCGCTTTGAATAATTTAGATGTTTTTAAAACGTTAAAGCGGATTTCTGTGTGTGTGGACACTTTGCTACCCTCCTTCGACCTTTTATTTATATAAATATTCGCCAAAAGTGAAAACGCGTCCCATCAATTATTAATCGTCTGTTGCCCGACCACCGCGGCCTGTTTTTATAATACTTCAAGTAACACAATATAAGTCAATACACGATGCAACAGAACACGCATGTGATAAAACTATTTAAAAATATATTAAAGCAGAATACAAACGTTCTTTTAGTCGTTGATGTTTTAGTATATTGGTAGTCATTATGTTATAAGATCTAAACAAAATATAACTAGAATAATGTCTGTATGAAAAAAATGATTATACAGAATAAAAAAAATATGTTTCTGAAAAGC
Organism: Daktulosphaira vitifoliae; assembly: GCF_025091365.1. Lineage (NCBI taxonomy): Eukaryota > Metazoa > Arthropoda > Insecta > Hemiptera > Phylloxeridae > Daktulosphaira > Daktulosphaira vitifoliae. The sequence continues at coordinate 30,672,079 of NW_026099574.1, forward strand.
TTTTATTTATATTGTAAACGTGATATATATATATACAGAGTGATCGGTTTAGTGTAAGCCATTCGATTACTACCAAAGAAAATACAGTATTGAAAAAAAATTGTCTTTTTTTAGTTTCGATGCGAAGCTGAGAAGGTCTTTATTTTACTATTATGTGTTTTTTTTTTGTGTGTGTCTGTCGCCACTTTTTCTTAGCTCTCATCCGACCGATTTTTTTCAACGAGGCGTCAAAATATCACAAATTGTTTCTAGTTGAAGACATTGCACTTAAACAATTTCCCTCGTTGTTTGTAAATGGAGAAAATACCCAAAAAATTACAATTTTTAAAATCGGTAAATTTCGACATTTTTTCTTAAAACTGTCATAAATTTTTGAAAAATAAAATTTCTGTTTTATCAAAACTATTAAAACAAAATTCCATGTTCAAAATTTGAAATAAATAGCGCCGTCAAATTAAACACAAGAGTCGAATTGTTAGTTCATTTTAATATGTATACGTGTATTGTAAAATTAATACAAATATCACATTATGCTAATTTTTTTTTTTTTTAATTTTAAATTATCGTATGATAACTGCCAACGCAACAGAGAAGATATGTTTAAAACCCATAAAATAATATCCCAATGAGTAAAAAAATGCATTTTTATTTATAATTGCTACAAGTTATGTGCATAAAATTTTAAGTGGGTTGCAGCAGTCTCAGTATTGAAAAATACTGAAATGAAAAATTATTCTATAATAATCAAACTAAATAACAGTTTTAACTATAAATAATAAACATTACTGACAGGTACAAAAAATAAATATAATTGTAAAAATTAACAATTTGTTTAATTCATTTCGAAACAAACTATATCATATGACCTCTGTGCAGCATTTATGTAAACACACCACGTGGTATCCACTCTATCGAGACTAGTTTATTTCAATTCTATGTACAGTTTTACATTTTTTAAGTAGGTATTAATCGCTTTAAATACAATATTCTATTTTCTTTATTGAGTTCTCGGAATACTATCAAAATTAATTACCTCTAAATACGTCTCAGTTTTAACTGTATTGTATAAAGTCTGTCAACCTCTTATTTTTAAATTAATAATCCTTATTATATATTTATAACCGTAGCTGATGTAATAGGTATACGAGTATTAGTCGTACAAGTCTGGGCTAATACCCCAGTTCTGTTAGTGTCCTTTTTTAATCTGTCATTGTCCTCTAAGTAAATATCTGACACCGTTACTCCAATGAAATAGCCGTCTGATTTTTGTCGCTTCGTGTGGCGCCGTCAGCGCTTATCGCGCACCGTGTCTCGACAGCCCTTCAGCACTTCCACGGAACAGGTCTCTTCCCGTCTGCCACACCATTAGTCAGTCGGTCTTTCGGTATAGCAGTTTCAAACGGTCCGTTCGAGCCCGTTTGATTTGAATAAAGTAAAGAGATCGATCACCGTGGGCCAGTGGAAAAAATTTCAACGATAATCGTTTTCTTGTGGCGTACATAAAATGGTTTTACAATTACAACGTTAATAAAAATTAAGGCGGGGGAGGTGTACAAAACACGTCCTATTGTCCGCGTGTTCGTGAACATTAAACGGACCGGCGGCAGTAGTAGAAAATGTACACACACCAAATAGTAATGATACGACGGCGATTTATAAGGTATACAGACGTACATTACATACGTGTTTACTTAAGTGACCGTTGTGTGTGTGTGTGTGTGTGTATTGGTACATACATATAAGTGGTAGTAACTAATAGGGTACACACGTCGGGTGGCGGCGACGGCAACTGGTCCGTCGGTGTTTTATCTGCGCCGCTGGGGGCGCCACCGATTACATGGAATATGCATTAACCGTCCAACGGAACACGTGTAATTAAAAACTAAATACAAACATCGTAGCTAAAAAAAATACGTGTTGTATTAAAACCACTTAATAGCGTACGGTCCGAAAAGGTGACAGGAATTTTAAAAGCTTCTAATGGACTTTGTTTTTTTTTTCTCGAACTGCTCCCACTTTTTATTGCGTTTTTGTCGTCTGAATTCAATATTATTATTATTATTATTATTATTGCTGTTATTTGTATATATTATTATAATATTCATTACTACGAGTTTTGTCAGTCTTTGAAGTACCGCAACTCACCACAACGATTTGTCGTTTTTATACACAAATTGTATGTATAATGTACACCGTATTGCTATTTTATGCGTTTAAATAACTGTCCAACGTTCAATAAAAGTATAATTAAGTGTAATTCCGAACCAATAACATTCTCGCAATTTGATTATCAATGTCATTAAAACGTTTTTTCGTTATTGATTCTATTAGTATTTATAAAATCTCTGCATATTTCCATAAAAATTTTTGAAAAAACGTAGGCACGTTTTATTGACTTATTGTGTATGTTATAACAATATAGTGAACATTGTGTATGTTTACTTTAGTAGTTAACCCTCAGTTTTATAACGTTATTGTTTGGGGCCACACAACCGACACGATAACAACATAAGGTCTAACGAGTCAATTTCATGCGCAAGGGGTGAAAACATGAAATGAATCAAAAACAATTCGATAATAGTGAAACGTTTCAATTGCCATATTGTTATTAAAAAAATGGTACATTACATCGACGATAGACAAAAGGGGTGATACATATGTCATTTGTATGTTCATTTTTTACAGTCTATAACAAGTGTAAAAATTACCAACACGGATAAGTCCGTTGAATAATATAACAGCTTCGCGTTTATAGAAATTATAAGCAAAATAATAAGCTGATTAAATTATAAAAAACGATACATATTCAATTAAATGAAGAAATAAAATAGAGTTATAGCTTTTTCTGCTTCGTCTATAAATCTTATGCGAAGATTGTATAACTTAGTGTCACACAATGTAAATAATTAATTCGAAACGTAAATAACAAAAATTATCATTAGTTTCCATATTGAAAATTGGATGCATGGTAAATATGTTTTTTATAGTATTTTTATCTTATTTATAATGAATTTGAAGGAATTTTTGATGACTGAATGACGAAAATAAGACGATAACGAAGATGAATGTTGTTAATACTTAACGCGATATGATAATGCGATACAAGTTGGAAACAGACAAAACCATCAAAAATAATTTTAACGTACAGATATCTAACAATATTTATCAATGCAAATCGCAGTTAATACTTTAATTCTAAAACTTGTTTTTTGAAGATTAATAGAACTTGTCATGCAAAACGAACGAAGATATATGTCATCACAATTAGCGAGTGTTACCGAATGTATTGACAAAGACTAAATGAATTAAAATTTGAACTGTGTTTTCAGACTATAGAAATACAAGCGAGTGAAATATTATTTGATAAATAATTTAACGTAGAATATTTTTGAGAATTGAATTGATTTTTAACACAAGTGAATGAGTCAACACGTACACACGGCGTAATTTCTATTACTCTTTAATTATTGTGGACCGTTAATATGAGTTTGTTTTTTGCTATACATTGTTAACTTGTAAGATACCTACTACTATTACATATAAATAAATAAATTATTATTACAAATTACGATTGCGTGTAATAACAACGTCAATTAGTTTGGCATTTATAACAAGTAGTCATAGAAATTAATCGCGTCAAAGGTTAATTGTCTTAGCTGACTATAAATGTCTGGAAAGTGTGTTTGAAACAGCAGCTTAACTCTAATATTAATAATAATTTAGTTTACACGAGTAAATGATGTTGCGATGATATCTTACCTCCATTTGGTGCGCCTATTTTGAAACCATGTTTTGACTTGGGCGTCGGTCATTTTTAAAGATTTAGCGAGTGCCGCCCGATCCACAGACGACAAGTACCTGTGCTTGTTGAACTTTTCTTCCAATTGAGAAATTTGACTACGAGTGAACGACGTCCTGGGCTTTTTCCGTTTGGGAGGAGTTCTATTCTGATATGGATGTCCTATGCGACGGGTACCGAGTAAGCCACCAGCACAACCTGTGAAAAATAAAACAATGAAAACTATAATTTTTGACCGATATCGTTTAACATTTTATTGAATTGAGTGTCTAAAAATAGAAAATTCAATGATATAAATATTAAGCTCAACGAAAACGAATTTTATTTTTATTTTACAAACAAGTCGATAATCATTTAAAACAGATGGTGTTTTTTTTTTTAATATACATTCTACAGCGATGTATTACACCAATATGTGACTTGTATAAACTCCCAGTAAAATGAATGACTTAAAGCGGTACGCGTCAGCTAACCAGCGATATCAAAGGAAATCGCGTCATCCCCTGACTTGTGCAACTTAGCAAAGTTATGTGACATATTTTAATCTCGTAAAACGCTCTCTTTATTTTTTTCTCTTGAATTTTTCGATTTTTCATTTATAACGTAATTTTAAACTTGATAAATTACCCAAGTTTTGCGTTCGCTATATGTAAAGAATATTTACAACATGAGGACGAAATAAAGAGGGGAAGCCGCGCGCGAGTAGCTCTTAAAGTTTTCGTTTCTTTAATTTTTTTTTTATCAACAATCCCGCAGAGATTGGCCGTGTAAGATTTTTAGAAAGATAGACAGTCAAGACTTAAAAATTATTCTTTTATAATGTTATGCGATTCATAAAAAATTAATTTTCTACTGTTATAATTGAACTGCAGTGATTTATGTTAGGGACATTGTTAAAGAATAAAAAAATAAACGAATCTGCGTAGATTGTCTTTACAAAAATCATGTTTTTATTAAATTGAATGTGTACCAAAATATAGATTTTGTTAAATAAAATCGAGAATTTTTTAGAGGTGATTGCCGCCTAAACGTGTGGTAAAACACACGGGCACATTTTTATTCTATAAAAATCGAATACATTCAATATCTGATGGGTTTTTTATTACGATCATGGTAGTCGGCTATTGACCACTTGAGAGAGTTCATATTCGCGTTCGACTGTATCATAAAATAAAAACGACCGATTCTCTTACCACAAATGTTACACGGTAATATTACCGGGAAAAAGTAATATGCGATGATGATAATATCTTCCTGAATGTTATGAATAATATCGTTATAAACGATATTATTCTTAACATTGGCGTTTTAAGTGTGAGAACTTTATGACTGAGGGTTTACCGCATATTGACGTCAAGGGAGGGCACGTGCATGTCGAAGAACGTTGCCGGGTTTTTTAATCCTCTTATAAAAAGCGACGGAGCTTATAATAATATTTAAATAACTCCCGACCGCGCAATGTACCAAATCGTAAAATATCATTTTTTACGTGTCCGCTCAGTGTAACGTCATACGCGCAACCCTCCGCCGCAAAGTTCTAACCTTTTTGGCCCGTTTACGATTTATGCATACAGAACACATACGCGGCCCGTTTCATAAATTCTCCCACTTTATTTCGTATGCTTCGTACTCTGGCGGTGGTTTTTATTAGTTGCCGTACAATTTATACCGTTGGCTCGCTTCAATAACGCCAGGGGCATGCACACAACGCGTATGATATGATCCGGTGGATGAGACCGAGTGTGCGTGTGTGTGTGCGTTTGTTGCTTTTTTAACGCGTTGGTGTATAGCCGATGGTTAGGGCGGAGCGTCAGTAACAAGACCGTGCAACGATTTCCGACGTATACCTCAGGCAGCCGAGGGGCGGACTGATCCCGCCTCGGCATAACTGGGCTGGGTGAAGGGATAGAGTGTGTGTGATAGAACATAAAATACGCGTTTAACTCAATAGAAAGGCAGGACGCAAAATACTTAATGCATTACTTGGTTGAACTATGTGTAATACAACTTGCAATCAGATTATTTAAACTGAAAATAAATTAATCTACGGGATACAAGTTTATGTACAGTAAACTTGACACCACGGGTTTTACTTTCAAAATGTTTTTCTGGTGTAATCATTTAGAGAGTAATTTAATATTTATCTACGTGTGTCCATAACTGCCCACGTTCATAGGTCGTTTCATAGAGATTGATATAATTTTTCAACTTTCTACCTAGTTAAATGTTAAAGTTTTTATAAATCTTACAATAGCACTGATATGAATGAATACATTAATAAAAAATGTAAATTAAATCAGTAAAAGTTTAATGGCAAACATTCATTAGAACGAGGCGGCCTACATAATTTTGGATTGTTTTTTTTTAATACATTAAATCCTCAGGTAGAATTACTGTAACAACGTAATATCAGCTGCATCATAAAAGTGTATGGGTAAATATTTGTAGTAATTATTACGAGTACACATAATGTACTTAGAACTGCTCTTTTAATATCATGTTTAAAATGTACTGCCCTATTCGAAAAAACTTAAAAGANTCATGTTTAAAATGTACTGTCCTATTCGAAAAAACTTAAAAGACACTTTATAAGTGCATTACACCCTTGGGCTTAGATATTATATGACTACGAGCAATCATCGTAAAAATCTTGTCTCGGATACCTACACAATGCACGCACGACCCCTTTAAGTACGCATGCCCCGTNGACACTTTATAAGTGCATTACACCCTTGGGCTTAGATATTATATGACTACGAGCAATCATCGTAAAAATCTTGTCTCGGATACATACACAATGCACGCACGACCCCTTTAAGTACGCATGCCCCTGGGGGGGGGTTGTATCGTAAACTAAAGGTCTGATTGTTAACGGTATGGTAGATTTTAAGTGGAAAAGTGTCGTTAAGCTAATAGTTTGGGTACCACAATGGCGTACGACTCGCGTGATAAGCCACAAACTATAGGAAAGTTCAATCCCCGCCAGTCTGGTAATTGGTTGGTAACGTAAAATGTAAACATAAAATAAATTTTAACTCTGTAACAATCTGCTCGCACGGGCCCGCAACATACACTAACCTTAATGGTCTACCACAACACGGTGTACGATATCAAGTCGATAACTATGCGGCCGTTTCTTATTCTCTTAATCACATCGTGTAACTGAGCATCGGATTGCTTTTCGACCGTTAAAAATGGTATAACGGCCAAATGAAACGCTGTTGCTCTTTAGTTCTCTTGTTCTGCCAACTTTCCAACCCAACCGCCCTCCTTTTAATTAGGGTGCTTGCGTGAAACTTGCATAGGACATGCGTACATTCGAGGCGGTTTCGCAGGTGGTAAGAATAACATGAAGAACCACTCGAGTGAAGGTTTCACAAATGAGATTTGTTTTAATGGAAAACAAAGGACGAATCGATTATTAAATACGTTTCACTACATTTCACCATCTAGTATATCGTATATATTTTAATAATAATGTATTAAAATATATACAATACACTTGTGTCGACCTCAAAACTTACGATGCAGGTGTAGTAAGCCAATCGACTTAACAGTGTGTCGTCTTAAAAATTATCAAATATTTTCAAGATGAGCGTAACTAGATAGATTATTGAATGACTACGAAAATGAGCACGATTTATATTATGATTTTTTATTCGTAAGATCGTGGTGCACGACTGTGTCATGCCATGCCGATAATGCCATGGCTGCTCTATCATTACAGTCAATTGTAGTACATAATTTCGTGGTTTGTGCGTTTGTAATACACCAAATGAAACAACGATCCATAGAACAGTCAAACTAAAAGTAATGAGGTAGGTAGGTATTTTACCGAAACTATTTATTTGTTATATTTACTGTACGAGCATTGCTTTGAATTTATGAGTAATGTATTATTTCCTCGACTAACGTATAATTTAGAAATGTCAACGTACACCAACCAACAGGATACTAAACAGAGTCATTGTATCGTACGTTGTGAACTGTAGTTAGATAAATTTTATAAAAAGCATAATTTTGATGATCTGTGATAATATACCGACAAATTTACTTAGTATTCAAACGTAACGATTCGCTAACAAATAAACTGCTTTATTGAATGCGTTCCTACATTACAACGATAAAGTCTAAGAACGGTTTATAATTCAGACGAATCGAGTCGTTAATGGAGCTTATTCACCTCTCGGTATATTTATGTGTAATGTAATTTTGGATTTTGTCGAAATCCATTAAAATTACCAACTAATTATTATACGGGAAAGGGCGAAGTTTCGGTTAGTTTATCCGGCCGACGGAAAGCCTCCAGTCGCGGTGAGGAAAAGGCGGGTCGGCGTGAGCGTCAGACAAAAACAATAGAAAACAGTTGGACGGGCGGGCAAGAGATGCGCTGGTAATCGAATTAGCGAGTTTACTTGTATCTAAGTAGGAGTGATACGCTTATATTTAGATAATGTTGGCAAGTGGCGGACGCGGTGCGGTCGTCGGGAAAGCGTTTGCGTGTGTCCTGCCACAGAACCGACGGGCTGCCGTCAAATCGGTTCGGAAATTGTGCCGGTAACAAATTAACTTCCGTCGAGAACGCAACAGCATCGAGTGGCCCAATCTAGGGGGTGCCAGAAGTGGAAGCATCTCGTGATTAATTATTCCATCGTTAAACGGATTATTCCGAGAAACGCCCCGTGACTACCAATTGTCGATCGAGAAGCTTTGCTTAATAAAAATCACGCTGTTAATTAGATTCGAACAATTAAATGGTCTGGCTGTGGCGTGCCAAAAAATTAACACATCTCGCTCCCACTCGACTGTTTCGTCCCGTCTTCGTTCTATACTTTTTAGCAATCTCCAAGTCATGCCCATTACCACAAAAACTACACATCACGCGATCGGTTTACGATTATAGCTATTAATTGAACCCGTTCAAGTAACAGTTTATCTATGAAATTTACTACATTAATGTACTTCATCAAAAACCTGAAGAAAAATTAAACACAAATTATAATTTTATGAAATTAATTCATGGCCCAGTTATTAGAGTATAACTGGACTGAAAAATAAATTTATTTATTAATTAATATGCGTTTCTGGTTATTTTTCGATACTTTTCATGATTGAACAACATGATTTGTTTAAAAAAATGAAATACTTAATTTCAAAAAAAAAAGCTTATTAATTATTAGTTTTAGGTATTTACATGAAAAACTCATTAATTAAACCTCAATAAAATAAAATCTTATGAAGTTTTATTCTACTTTGTGATAACATAAATATGTATACGAATGTAAATTCATTTTTTAAATTTAAAACGATAGTTTTATCATCTTTCGTACAATTAATATAAACGAGTATGTTTTTTTTTTTTTAATTAAAACAATAAATATTTAAATTGAATTATTCGCAATAAACTTAGTACATTGAGTAATTAAATTAAAAACGAGAAAATAACTCCCGATGATTGGCCGAGAGCTTTTATAATTTTTTCTGATTTCGTTCTCGCGTAAACGAAGAAAAATTATATAATTCTTTTGATTGGCTGTTAATACTCATTAGCTACTTAAAACTTTAAATTAAAATACAATAAATGCAAAAACTATTGATGGCAAATTAAATAAAAATATAATAAATGAACTAACGGAAATCATGGAAGATCTCAAAATAAATAATTCATTTGCCGTAAATGACTGCGCCGCTGGCTCTTGAAGTGATATCTTCTTCATTCAATCAATTAATTAAAAACGTTTCGGACACACTGTTTTCTCGATGAATATTTATAAACTCACGTACTAACAGATAGATACAGTTGTGCTTCAACAACGTGACTCTTTTGTTTTCGCTATCGTTATAATGGACTATTACGTTTTAAAAGTAATTAAACAATAAATTTATGTGTTGACAAACTTCTAGTGTGCACACGCAGTGACAGGATAAATTAAATAATACAGCGAGTTCGAATCCTCTCAATTATCTTTTCCCCGTTTTCATTATATTGCGCGTTTTTAGTCAAGTTAATAACAAAAAAAAAAAACATCTTTTTANTTAAACAATAAATTTATGTGTTGACAAACTTCTAGTGTGCACACGCAGTGACAGGATAAATTAAATAATACAGCGAGTTCGAACCCTCTCAATTATCTTTTCCCCGTTTTCATTATATTACGCGTTTTTAGTCAAGTTAATAACAAAAAAAAAAACATCTTTTTATGGCGCCACAAATACATGATACGTTTTGATCTCCTATTCATAACCATTACCAACACCTGAAATTCTATTAAAATATGTTCTTCGACGGTGTAATTTGACCGCAGCTCATCGCGGCGACACGATAAGGTCCTTTCACTCCAACATACGTTTATATTATCTACTTGTCAGCGTTATTTAGTTTACAATTATATGAAATAGTTTTTGAATTATAGATACCAAGTATTTTATTTTGCGTGATCGCGTGCGGACACAAACCCCAATTTATCCCTAAGGGTTTTCTTATAAAATGTATACAGGATATACTTATGCCGTGTACTTATTGCAGAGCAGCCCTCACGCTATATAATTTCCAGGAACGACCTATAGATGTATAAAAAGATGCCTATCGCTGTTTTCACCATATCCGATTTCTATGATGGGCTCGAATATATATTTTACAATCCAAAAACTATATAAAAAATAGATTTTTAAAAATTTTATTGTTTTGTATACGCGTTATAAGTACGACTAATTATCATCGCGCTTTTTGATTTGATACAACGGTCTGAACATTTATTACGTAGCAACAGAGTTTATGCAGAATAGGCTCGTTAATCAAGTTCCAGATGGGTTTAAAAAATCATTAGTTACGTTTACCGTCAAAATAGCTTGTCAGTCGAGACTTTCACACGGTGATGGATGGCACAATGTATCTAAACGGCCAACATAAACGTTAAAGCTCGTCTAGCGATTCGATTTTTTTGCCTTTATTTAGCAAGTTATTAAGTTTCTCGTCTTAAGTGTTTCGGTAAATACGTTCTTACTTTTAATAGGCTATTATACGCTCCTCCGAGACCACCGGGTGTTTTATAAAACGCTAATTTATAAATTCAAACGTTTTTTCGCACCTCCTTAATGTAATTGCTCGCTGAAAAAACCGCTTGTACGCCCCGTCCATTAAACAGTTAGAGAGTATAATTTAACGTCACCCGTTATGAAAGTCCCACACCGGGTTATAAATCGTCATGGCCTTGGGTTAAATATTCCAATCCGAATTTCAAACTGCAAAACAAAACTCATAATTATTATTTCAGGTCGGTTACAGTGGTCCCAAGCGGCAAAGTTCGATCGTTCCGGTTATTGTTAACAGTATCGCCGTGTAAATCAAACTAACGGCCAATCGGTAATTGAACAGTAAAATGTCATACGATCGCCGGCGTCACACGTATACGCAATGTTTTTTTACTGTATTGCACAACATTAATGTATAATAGTTATTATCGCGTTGGCAGTTTGCACAAAAAACAGCGCACGGAAACACATCAATAATTATTGAGGTACGCCAACTGTGCGTAATTTTTGATATATTGCGGTGTGTGTGATTACAATATTACATAAATACTTCAGTGGATAGGTCGGTAGATTCGGCGGGTCACGTGTAAAAATTTAATGAGTTCGCCGATGATGTTATTTCGAGCGGCAGTTCGGGTAATATAATGGCATTTGAAGTTTGGGGGCTGAGACGAGCAATCCATTTTAACGTTAAACATACACGCGGTTTCAATTAAGGGCGACGAGGGAGTGCCACGGCGATGTGTACGCGGCAAACTCATTGTTGAAGATCCATCTTAATCTCGTGATGGGAAAAGAGGGGAGGGGTTGTGTGTACCGAAAAAAGCATCCGCCGCTACTTTGTTTCAACTTTGCTTATTTCGACGTCGTCATTTGTCGGTTCATTGTGAGCTATTATTTTCACTTTTACGGGGTGCAAAAGAGTGGTGCCTCCACCGCGCGCAAAGCCCTCGCAATGAATATTTGACTAAGTACATCACATTTAAAATAACTATGACACGGTTATGATGCTAGAACTTTCATTTTATAACGGGCCTTAAGCATCATCCTGTTAAAATGAAAAGGTGGATGGAATAAAGTCTACAAATAACGAGCAACTCAGCTGTCCAAGTCGTTCGTTATGTATACGACAACATTAATTTTATAGATTGCGATATCTATTATAGTGCGCGATTCAAGTCATATATTGTTAAGACAGGTGCCTCATCTAATTATACAAAATTTTAATTGGCCATCAGGTAAAATATTCGTGTGAGTAATTTTTCGATAGACTTAATAACGAAAATTTCATGGATGTTTTATGTGAATGCAACACAATAATTGCTTCAGTAACGTTTTACCATACAAATTATACTAAACCCTTTTGTGTGTTACTTCAACCTGTTTACCGGTCAGATGTTTAGTCGGTGAAAAATGAATAATTGTGATGTAAATAAATAAATTGTGATTACAATTAAAATCGGCAGAGTTGCGCGCATACATGACAATATACGAATATTTGAGAATTTACATTGTTTTTGTATAAAAATAATGGAAATGAAAATTACTCGAACCGTTGATTGCATGTACCGAACTGTTGTCATCTGACAATTAAAAAACAAAACAAATTTGTACACCGGAAACAGCAATTTTTTTGATAGTCATATTTGTTTTAATGAAATAACAACTTTATCGAAAAAAAATTCGTACAAAAACATTTTAACTGTAAATTGGTAAGTGTCGATATTCGTTTAAAATCGTACTACTGGTCGAGTTTCCGTAAATATACCCGTGTATTATAATGTGGACGTAAAATTTGTGGGGGTCCAACCTCATATAGATTTCAAAGTGCCAAAACGATATGGCGAAAGAAACGGTTATTTTTGGGGAAGTGAAGTTGATGGGTGAGATAGGAACAGTGAGTTTGACAGGTTTATGGACTTTCATGGCACCGTCGGCATAACAAGCCGGAACGACCATTACCATCAGCTGACCAATAAAGCAAAAATGTCCGTTTGTTTATTCTCAGCGCGTTTTCGCAGTTGTTTTTTGGACATATATTATGTCGGTTATTTAGCAGCTGCCGGATTTTATTCGTTACCTATCACTTCACGAGTTTGTGCTTTACGATACCCGACTCGCGCATTGCGGTTAATATAAACCATAGACGTTGTTTTTCATGGCCATAACGCGGTAACGTGCGAAAACGTTGTCTATCCATATAAAAAATACAACTTTTTGCGCTTCTTAAAATTTATAGCAGTCGTTGCGTTTCAAATAAGTCATCAACGCTTTTGAGTTGAGATTAGATAGTTAGACTGCGCTTGCTAGCTGAATACTCTTCGGAGGAGCTGAAATTTTAACTAGTAAATAATTGAACAATTTGTAACCGAAAGTACACAAAAAGCAATTGAACTATTTATTTTGGATAATTCGATCATGTTGACACGCACCTTAGATATTTCGGTGTTAATTTGTATACACAAAGAACTTTATGAACATACACTGGAAATCTGAGTATTTTAATCGGCATTACATGCGCAACGGCTTATTTGAATGGTAATTTCCTGTAGAGTCAATCTCAGTTATTGTAGGTGTGTTTATATTTTTTACCGTCGGAATCACTGGTCTTAAAACTAACCGCGTTTGAATGGAGTCGGTAGAACTGTGTAGTAGAGTAATTTCGGCATGAATGAAGAAATCGTGTTTGCTTGACACAATTATATCGTTATAAACGCAGTGTTGTGAGAAAATTGAAGGTCTTGTCTTTAACAGCCTATCGTGTAATTACGTTAGCTTCCGAAAATCTCGGGTTGATTGGACAAAAGAAAATTATCGGGTACCTAAGGGATAATATTTGTTTCCTTAAAACTACATCCGATTCTGGAGTCGGTAATAGTACAGCTCCGTGTGGTACGTCTGCGGTGTGTACGGTCTGTTGTGTGCGGTAGGCCTTTTCGTTTGAGTATATTACAGAATCGTCATATTATTACGCTTGAGGATGTTGTAATCTGTCGGATGTCGAAGTAACGCTGCCTTGTAATTAGGATAGGTCTTGTAATACAATACATATAACGTGTACATGGGTGTAAAGGAGGTTACACGTGTAACAGACGGGCCATTCGGAATGTTGTGCCAGGGTAACTCCGGTAGCCGAGAACACGCGATAGAACCCCTGGGCGTTTTTCAGTCCGTTTTTTTACATCCGAGTTTCAAACAAAAACTGAAATCAAATAGTATTGTTTCATGTATGCCGCCACACGTTTGTAAACCGATCGATGTAAAATGGTTTTCGTTTGGTTTTATTTTTATGGAAAAAATAACAAATTTGAAATTGGTAATCGTAATAATATTTTCTCTTCCTTAATCGTTATAAAAACGAGTCGAGTAAATTTTCAAATAAGAATTAAATTAAACTTTCAGTTAGTTCGTACCTGATTATTGTAGTAAACTCACAGATTAATTATTAATTGATTATCAGTTAATCGAGTTAACCAGTTAAATTATTAGTCTTTGACATTTAATCAATTTAGTCGAATATGTTGTTATTCACAACTTTTCAACGTATTCAGTTGCTAATTATATACGACAATATTATTTTAATGTCTATCTATCTATAATAGTCTAGACCGTTTCCAAAATTGTAATACCCAATACTCATAATTACTATTTTAATAGTAATAATTAGTGAACGTTTTGGAAATTATTATAACATGTTAGCTCAACTACTCACTTTTTTAATACTTTGCGTTCAAAATGATAAGTTCTTTATATATATTTATAATATTCTGTAATTATTGATTGTATGTATATATAAAAATTCCGGTCGAGTAATCGACAAATTTACATATAAATAATATAATAGGCAACGCGTAAATGGGAAACGGTCGTCCGTGTTATTTTTTAGTTATCCAAGTAGGTTTTTAAATTTTAATTGCTTGTAATTACGCTTCATTTTTATAATTGAAATTGAAGACGTTGCACTTTGTCTTAACCCTTTTAATAAAGCACAAATTAATTCGAGTAAGCCTTGATTAAAACATCAAGTGCTAATTTTTAATGTTTAAACAGTTGTAGAAGTTATTCATAGAAAACGAGTTCTAGTATATCTCTAGAATAATTAGTCACAGTTCTATCATTACAAAACTATCATTAGCTATAATAGTGGCTTGTTACCATTATCTCCCTATAAATAATTGTGCATGTTTATTTTGCAACGTTTGTTTGTGAAAACTAACAAAATGAAATAATTATTTAAAAAAAAAAAATTGAATTAAATATTTGCAGTTTCTAGTCGAATTATTCTTGAATATAATTAGTTTGGTTAAATGATAATTGTGTGTTAGTAGAGTAATTAGAAGTTATAAATATAAATATATTATATAATAGAAGTTAATAAATATTATTTGGAAAATAGAAAGTAAACTTTTTAGTACACGATTATTAGTTAGGATTTAAAAACTTGATTTCTTTTTTAAACTCATTTCAGCCATGAAAATTTTTTTTAATTAAATAATACAACTATAACTTTCATAATGAATAGGGTGACAATTAGTAATGTAAGTATATAAATAACTATAGTAATAATTAGAAGATACATTTAAAGAAAATGACTAATTGTCATTGATTAAGACAACAGTTGAATTGTATTTTAAATAAAATATGATTTTTTTGTAGTTAATAGTTTTTGTTTTTAAGTATCTATCCCCCAATTTTTTTAGAAGAATTCTGAAAAATTCTGTGTGAAAAAAAATATCTATGCGTTATAATAAAAATAGAGTGTTATAAAATATTCTCTTCCGATCCCATACCAATTCTAAGTATTCAATTGCTGATATTTAAAAAATTAATAATACTAAACGCTTGAATGTATAGAGTGATTTTATTAATATTATTTTATATAATTGAACAATTAAGTTGACACTCTTATTAAGTACTAGGGCTAATATTAAAACAATCATCTATAAATTTTTATAAAAATTTATCATTATTCAACAAAAGCATTGGGGTAGTGTTCTTAACAAATTACTTTGTTTGTTATGGTTCTAATAAGGTGACATTGTTTTGTAACCGGAATTTAAAATAATCAAAACAATTCAATTTTTTATAGTATAAATATTAATAAAAATATGACTATGAGTTTTATTATGATATAAAGCATTTAAATTAATAAAAAACGTATGATTGGTTAAGATAATATAACTGTTTCATGAAATAGATTATAAGCCAAAAAAAAAAAAACGATTACAACTAAAAATAAATCCTATTGTTGAGAATATTAAAACACAAATAAAATATTTTTTTTACCTGCTGCTAGTCGATTCTTGTCGGCGGCGAATAGGAAAGCATTGCGTTGCATAAAGGACACTGGGTCTATAGCTGCAGTGGCCCAAGGGGACGGCATAGGGCCCGGGGAGCTGCCATTTGATAAAGGTCTGTGAGCGGGTACCTTGATGACTCCAGCAGCGCCGGTATATTGTAAAAACTTGTCGTCTGGCTTAGCACCTATGAGCTGATGATGTTGGTGTTGCTGGTGAAGATGGTGCAAACCGAATACGGCCGCATGGTGGCCGGCCGCGTACAACGAAGCCAAAGCTTCGGCATGGCCTGAAACCGCAGCTCCAGCCATACTAGTGGCCAAAGACCGTTTGGTAGACGAATCACTGCCACCAGCCCCCAACAAACGGGATATGCCAAACGTCAAGGCGCCCGAAGCTGACGTTGGCGATACGTCGTCTTCGTCCTCTTCGTCCATACACAACTCTTCGTCGGATCCATCGGAATCCACGCGAACGTCGCGATCTTCGTCCGATGTCGTACCATCTTCGACCGAACTACACTTGGTTTCGTCAACCATGACGCAAATGTTTAAAAAATAAAAAAAAACTCTATTCAATACGGTTCACGAGAGTGTTAAGTAATCGGTAGATAAAAGGCTAACGTTTTCCGCGATACGTCACACACGCGAAATCAATCGTGGTACAAGTGAGAGTGATGGATGCGATGCCGTCATCAATCTCGTCATTAGAGTAAAGAAATCTCGGAAGCGCAGTGACTGTGTGCGGATGGGAACGGTGAACGACGGACTGTGAGTGTCGGCAGGCGTGCGCGTGGTCCGGTGACTGGCGAGAGGGTCGGCCGTCCGACGAGCACCGCCTAGGCCGGGTTTCGATTGGTTAATAACCGACGGGAAAATCAGTACGGCGGGGCGCCGTGCGGATATTAAAACCCATTTAACGTTGGCAGCAGTAATATTCCCTTGACTCTTCTCCTCCTCGCGCCATCGCCTCCCTGCCGCCGCCTTCTTACAAAACGCATCCCGTCGCCACCACCGAACGCCGATTTGTTTGTTTGCCGCCTGGTACTTTTTCATTAAAACGAACATCCACCTTATCTGGCCTTGCCGAAAAAAGCCAAGTTAACGTAATCGCCTCTTCGTCGACTATCATCTTCTCTGCGGCCAGCCGTCTTAACTACTCGACCGATTACGTTAATCATCAACTCAAGACCACCGCTACGGTTACTTATTTCACATCTGGCAGTACTATACACAAGCACACCAACAACATTTTATTAATTAAAATTTTTAAGTGACAATTAAAGAACCCAGTTTATAATTGTTTTTCAAGTTTAAACAAATTATTAGGAAAGAAAACAAAAGTTGATAGTTTTGTCTACAGTTTAAGCATAAAAATTATTACAGTTACAAATGTTAAACGAAATTTTCAAAAACATTTTCATTGCATTAACAAAATATTTAGTTTAATCTATTAGCTAGAATTTGGATAGAAAATTACAAAATAAATAAATTTTAACACAATTACTATGACAATTAAATTGTGATTTATTCAAATAAAGTTACACTGTATAGAACTTCAATAAATTAATTAGCTTTATAAATAAATAATTATATTTACATGTATTAAAACTATTTAAATTCACTACCGTAGTATAATTATTATTTTTAATTAAAGTAAACTATTATATTGATAACTGTATTTAAAAATGTCATGCATGGCTAATAGTATCCATATAATTTGAAAAGCTTGTATTGATGTTCATTAATGTTTACAGGTGTAAGTACTGTTTAGCTTGCATTAATGTAAAGTAATAAATTTTATGATTTTCTTTTACATTATTATTATTCAGTATGGCTACATGGTAAAATATGTACACAATTGTAGAGTTAAGGATAACTTTATTACAACTGGATGCGTTTGTTTTGCGGATGTAATTACTCTTTAAGCCCTTATCAAGCATACAAAGTAATTAAATTTAACAAAAGTGAAGTATATATGTATATAACTTCTTTTGTTTTAAATGTTACGCTATCTATTACAATAAAAAACCTTAATTCGGACGTCTAACAGCGATATTACTGATAAAAATAATACATAATTGCATTTTTATGGTGCACCTTTTTTGAAATAAAATATTTTTTTTTAAATCTAAAATACATGAGAGTGATATTCATTCCCCTTAATACTATTTGTGTATATGTTTATCTAATATAACACAACTACAAAATAATATTATAACCTACAATGTACAAGTTTTGAAAACAAGAATTCGATTTTCATTTGTATTTTTGGAATTATTATTAAAATTACCGAATAAAAAAGTAGACACATCTATTATGACGCTGAGTTTATTACAGGCACCGTCAATAATAATTATTTGTGTAATCGAGCAATGACTTTTTAACGGTTGTCATTGGATAGATAAAAATGTATTATCCGGCCGAAATATTATTTAAAATCATATACAGTCTCATATGCGGCCGTGATGTTAAAACATCTATTATGAAACGCTTAGAGAACAATAAAAATAATTGTCTTTGGTAATTTCTACCCTTCCAAATGGTAAAAAACGATTATTATTGTGTGTAATTGAAGGGCTAGCGATCACGTACGGCGAATCGAACTCAGGTTTAATCAAAAATTGTTTAGGTAACTCGCGCAGTCCCATTTGGTTTTTTAAGTATCAGGTTTAAACATGTACTGTAATTTGTTCGAAATCGTTTAACGTAAGAACGATTTCGTTTCCGCGGCTGTATTCCTATTGTATAGCTGTGCAGACCAATTGCCTTGGTGTGCCTTATCTTGAGCTGTTGTACCATCAAAGATGTGGAGGAGACGCTTATTGTGTACGACTATCATGTGTAATGGAAAATGGAAAAGTAGTTCTATATAATAGCCGTAATATACGAGGTCACAGAGCACAGTATAATTCAACTGTAATCGTTGGTTGTTAAAAAATGTTAGATATTTTGAAAGGTTCTCATCATGGCCACAAAGCACACCTAACATTTCGTTTGTGTCGTTTGTCTATTCATTTCAATTGAATTAAGTTATTTCTTGAAAAATATTAATGTTTATTGTTATTAGTGTACTAAAAAAAATATGAAAATCGGAAGGAATTCTCATTCAACTGACTACTACTTATCTGTAATTTAAATTTAAGCATTTTTTCTGGTTCATACTAATTTACCTCGTAAGAAAAATCGAATTGAGCTCGTTAAAATATTATCGATTAGTCTAACTTTGTTCAAATAAATTTCTCATTATTATTACATTTACATGAAAAATGAATAAATTAAATAATTATTGGCCTATTAAATTTTCTGATACAATTTTATATTTTGAAATAATATAAAATTAATTTATATATTTTTTATGAGGAAATATAAATTTGTATTCCCAATAAAGTTTTATGGCTATTTTGTTACAGTAAATTTTATATAATTTAGAGTGTTTGAACTTTTTGAATGTAATATTTTTTTATTTAAGCCATGTTATATATGAGTTATTTATATATAGCACAGATATATTAGTTATTTTATGTAAATTGAATGTCAACTTTTCACTGTTCAAATTAATATTCAGGCCGAAATGTTAAACAAATGGCCATAATAAAAATGTGTTAAATTTAAAGTTAAATGTTTAATGAACTTCACGCTATATCTTCAGTGATGTAAAGTCACAGAAGGAAAAGATTGAAAAACTCTGAAATGAGACGGCATGATATTTTATTAATTAATTTCACACACAAGTAGTATAACTTTCACATAAAGTATCCAGAATTCTTACAAAAATATTACTTTTTTATAGCTATTTGTCAAAATTCTCACTTACATTTATGCATTAAAAACTTCCGCCAATGTGTGTGAAAACTTGAACATTTTTTTTAGCAATGTATTAATGAGAACTCGATAGATTAGTATAATTTATTATGTTTTCATTAATTATTATTGTTATTTATTATTTTTTATATTCTCTTTAAACTCTAATGCTTGTGCCAGACACGACTAGAAAAGCCTATCACCACAGAATCGAATCCGGTGCCTTCGCACCAAGCCACGAAATATATTGAATGAGTTAGATTGGCTACTTAAAAACCGTAAATTATATATATTAGTACTACTAAATTTAGTTCATTTGAATTATCAATAACTTGTTTTTTGAATTTTAAGTTAATAACATTATAATTTTCGATTCGGTTTTTTCAGCACATGATACTCTCAATGGATACTATATTTGCCATAATTATTAAGAATCTATTAACATGGATCAATTGGATTTTAATTTAGTATTTTCTAATAGTATTGATAAATAAAATACGACAGACACACTTTGATGTTCAATACTTGGCTTAAGAAATTTTACATTTTATTTCTAATAACATTTAGACAAATTAATAAAATAAATATAAACCATAAATTATAACGATATCAATATAAAAATTATGAAAATTCTTTGCTTTGTGTAATATCTAGCCAGTTATGTTTAACGTTAGCACTCTAGATGTCATCAGTTTTTGGTGAAATGGATACCTTTGGCTTTGGCGGATTTTTTATAATGTCACTTCACTGTGTGTAACGTTAACTTAGCTTGGAATCAATGAAAACGATAAAATCAAATAATTATATTACGTGTAGGTAGATACCTATTTAATAAGTTTCCGCTAAATTTAAAAATATATGATAATGATAGTAATTTAACGAGCAATGCCACAAGGATATTACAGTGGGTAAGCATAAAAATAAATAGAGCCATTTATTTATTTGGTCTAGCATAACCTTATCGATGTTAAAAAATGTTTTTGTTTGCTAATAAACTACTGATAATAAAAATGCGAACAATATACACAGACAATGAGCATTAAACGTGTATTGTTATCAACATATATAATAAAGTTATTATTTCAATAAACTACATTGTTTAAAAAATGTTTTTTATTTGCTAGTTAAAATTAGAATGAAAAATAATATTTATATGAAATAAATTTTATTTATTTTAATGGTTTTTAGATAAAAATTAATACACAGTCATAAAGTACTGAAATTTTATTCTACTTAGTTGCAACTCAATTTTCAACAGTATTAATAATACTTAAAATGTTTTTAGAGACACGTATTTAAACACATTTATAATGCATGTAAAACTTTGTGAACCGTAAAAACATTTTAAAAGCTTCTTTTGTGGTATTCATATTTTATTATATTCATATTTTTGACATGACTTATAAGTTTCCTCTAGACACCTAGTTGTTGTCAATCTATTAAAAAATTATTAAGAATTGAATTAAACATATTCAAGATTTATGTTATTAAATTTTTTCGTTAAAAATTTCAACGTAACTTTATTTTTATGTTTAAATTTGGTTCAGAACAAAATTCATTATCATAGGTAATTTAAAAAGGGTTCAGAGATTTAATTTTTCTTTTAGAAAATTTTCAAAGTATGTTTGAATGTAATACTTATGTTTAAATAACTACTGTTTTATGCTTTTAACTAAGATTACAATAGGATACGACTTTGAAGGTATTAAAAAAATATTTTTTACCATTAATAAAAAATATTTTGTTAAATCAATAAATAATATTTTATTTATTAATCAATGCATTGGCAATTTGATAACGGGAGCACTAACACTTGGTAATGAAAATATGACTGTTATACATCTTTTTAGTTAATTACTTTATGTGCTCAGCTACTAGTGAAACGATCTTTCTAAAATATGCCTCAAAAGAACCTGAACCACATCTAGTTGAATATATTAGCCTTAAAAATTGAAGAAAAATCAATTTTTTTACAAACGTAGATATTTTAAAAATATTAGATATGTTGAAAACGGCCGATTTTTATTGTTTTTGGAACTTAAATTTACTAGAAATTTTATAGAAAAAACCGTATTAATTTATAAGTTTGACGGGTAATATAATTGAAAATTACTTTAATTGAACAAGAATCAGGATTGTATTTTTTTTTTTTTAAATATCGTGGTTAGCGTTGATTGTTAAGGTTAGTCATTTTACAATGGTTTTTATAAAGTAAATGGTATAACGTTAATAATTTTACTGAGGTCGAGTTGGAGTTGATGTTCTGGAACTCTCGGTCGAGCTAACATCTCGCCATCCATCATACTTCACCGGTGAAATTAATTTGTTTCCGTAGAGTTGTTTTTTTGACGGCGAAACACTCCCGGGACTTATAACCGCATAACCGGGACACCTGGATGAGCAAACCACCATTATAATCTAAGACTATAAACATTATAGCAATTTTCAATTACCTGCGTCCTATGTTAGCTGTAATGTCCAATCGACTATCTGTCGAATTGTCCGCATCATAACAAGTATCTTGCACTTCAATTTCATGCCAATCATTATAATCTTCAACTTCTTCCTCCGCAATAACATCCACCGAATTTCCATAGTAAGCTTGTTGTTGTTCTATACAATGAAATACATTAATTATTAAAGAGCTAAATTATTTTTAGATTTTAAAACATATTGTATCACCAAAAATAAAAGGCGTATTTTGTTTTTCATATTTATTACTATGAATGTCATCTAATAACTTAGAGTGCTGTTTAGATGAATCATCAATTTTCTTCAAGGATTCAATTAAATATTGGGATTTAGAAGCCATGACTTCGTTGAGTTGCTGAATGCTGGACAACGCAATTTTATCGGTTCGCAGGATATCCAACGATGTACTAGAACTATCTTCTTTTGGCAAACAATAGTTGAAATCATCGTCCTTCAAACTTGGGTATAGTGCCTGAGATGTACTGGTAAGATTTTTAGATGAAAATTTCATATCTTCAGAGTGCAAATAATTTTTTGGTATTTGAGATATAGATTGGCTGTTGGTATTTTTAATGAGCATTAATTCACGTTCTTTTAGAGCCTCGATGATAATTTTCATTTGCTTTTTAATATCAGCGGTGAGTTTACTTGAGACAAACAAATGTTGTAATCATATAAAAACAATAAAAAGAAAAGGTATAAAAAGAATGAATTAATTTATATGAAATCTACCGTAGAAAATAAACCGTAATAAATGTCAACCGTAGAAAATAAACTAAAAATGTGTAGAGACACCAATTCAAATAATTTTCTTCGAATAAAAATATAACTATATATATATATATATAAATGATCTTAATAGTACTATGCGTTTGCATCTCGACCGACAAAGATGATTTCTTTAGTGGCTATGTATGATGTTGAGTCATAAGTATTGGGATTGGATTCCGAAGGAAACGCATCAGAACTTAAACACTTTCAATACTTCTGATAATATCGAATATAAAGCAATTACTAAACACACTTTTTATGATATTAGCCTTATACGTTGAAAATTCAATAACGATTTTAACGAACCATGAAGAGAAAAACTCATAGATATGCAAAACAGAATATTAAAAGTGTCATTTCAAAAATACAATTTAAACTGAAAAACTATAGTAAGTACATTAGTTTTAAATGTAACACGAAGTTATGAAATATTTTTCTTGATAATACCGTAAATAAGGATGACATTTTAAAACTCCTAGAATATATTGTACATTTAGTTAAATAAGAATATAAATTTCGTAAAAAAGGGACAGATGAGTCCAAGATATTACAAGACATATAATGGTAGTTCTACATTGAGAAAGAAATGGACCACAACTAGTTTAATGAAATTGTTCAACAAGTTCATTATAAAAAAAAGTATTCAATATGTTGAATATTGTTTTTCAAAAAATATTTCAACATCAGAGCCGGAATCATCATTTATAAAATATAAAAAAATCTATTAATTTTCATTAAAAAAATATACGAGATTGAAGGAAAATATTTTTTTGAACTTATTTTATCATAAAACGACCATTTTAAAATATGACTTCAGTATTCGAAGAGGTCTTATACCACTAAAAATGCTTTATATTTGTGTATTGCTTGTATAATTTAACAAATTTGTTTTTATTTTAAACTACTTGTATAACATTTGTTCAAAAACCCTTATAGTTAAAACAACGTTTGCAGTATCTGTAGATATTACATATATCGTTTAAATTACATTTAGAATTACCTTAATACATTGAAGTAAATATATCTGTTATGTAATTGTTTATTATAGAATATAATATTTATCTATGACATGTATTTATAGTTAATTCCAACAGTTAATACATGTACGATCAATCAATACTAATTTTACTGATTTTTTTAAAATAAATTTTCATCATAAAAATCAATATTTTAGTCAAATATTTCATTGAGTTAGGATATACTACTTGTTAGTATTCGTCATAAAATGTTCGTATAACATAACATATTGATTTTTATAAACTGACAAGTCGTCATTATTATTACATCATACACGCTATTCAAATAATACACACATTTACAGTAAATAAATACAGGTATACATTGAGTTTTTATGCGTGTATGAGGTAATTATTAAATAAATGTTTACTTTGAAATGTCATTACAGGATAATCAGAAATGTTTTCTGAATCAAGTACATCAGTCGACATTCTGAATTGAAGATAACAAGATCGATTTAAGAACGTTAAGCAATAAAGTGTACATAATTGAAAAATGTAATCATTTTCATTTAGTAACATGTTTAAAACATAATTATTGCTTAGGAACGTAACGAGTTTTCTTATGGCGATCGGATTTTATTCTTGTTTATGCTCAGCTTTTAAAAATTATAAAAAAATAAAAAATAATAATAATATACGAGGCAAATAAAATTACTTTATCCATAAAAACTGATAAAAAGTAGCTTTAAACTGGCTATGAAAAATATTTCCCGTTTAAATTTGGATTTTAATCCATTAAGAAAAATAAAATAATTATTTTAAATAACAAAAAAAAATGATTTTATATTATGTTAATTGCACAGAAAAACTATGAAAATTATTATTATGTACTAAAAAACAATTTGAATATATTTAAATATATTGCACAGTGATCTGTTATCATTTATTATATAAAATATATAACGGTGTATTTTGACTAGTGCTTTGATACTAAAATAATTAACGCAATAGCTTTGTAAATAACTATTTAAACCTTGAGTCTAATAATCGTGTGCAATGCACTTTCATAACACATATAATTTATATCTACTCATTCTATAGTAATAGTAATAGAAAAGAAAATTAACAAACTGAATGTACCTACTTTTCTACACTTGGGAATCATAAGTTAATAGCTAACACAAAAAAACTTATTATTATGATACGTTCGGTTGGATTTTGTTCTAAGTAATTGTACTCAGTCTCACGTTCTATAGATTTTTGAGTAGTAAACATTACGTTATTATCAGTATAATTGTATTAAAGATTAAAATAAAACATTTGGTATAAATTTGTCCGAGTTTAACGACCGTGAATATAATTCTAACCTAACCGTCATAGTTAACTTGGGAGTCCAAACAATTAAAATATTTCACACGTCAAAATAAATTACACAATTCCATCGTTTTGTAGTTTTTACACAAGTTATATATGCTCTAATATTTTATATACTTTTATGTACCACGAAATTATATCTAAAGATAAATTAACAAAAATAAATTAGTAATCTAAAGAAATTGGAGTATGAGAAAACTTCATGTAATTAAAGTAGCCGCATTTATACTACAATTGCAATTAAGGGCATATTCGGAATCACCGTCAAAGAACTTTATGAAATAAAAATATATATATATTTATAGTCATTTCTTGATTCAAATTTTTTTGAATCGTGTTAAATTAAACAGATTTTAGTTAATTGTATTTTTGTGATTAATCATATTTGAAAACAAAATATTGCACATTATGATATTTACAAAAATTGTTCAACATTAAAAAATGTGAAACAAGAATGCCATTTTACTTTTGATTTTCTTAAGTGAATAGATATAGTTAATTGTGTTTTTGGAAGTAGTCACTAAATAATTATAATTTTTTGACTTGGCGTCCGGAGATTAATCAGAACAATTGTTTTCTTTTAAAACAAATAATTGTGTAACTAATACATTCTTAGCTCAACGTCAAAGTGAAAAATTGTCTGACATTTGAAAAAACTTGAAGTCTATCAATGATGTTGTAAAAATGTTATGGATATACTCCAATAATAGCCATAATCTAATATAAAAATAATTTACAAAAGAGGTGCCATAAGAATAAAAATAACCATTTGCTGATTTTTGTATTGATTTTTTTTTTTTACATTTTATACTCAATTTGAACGTTTAGTTTAATGTGAAGGTTTAAAAAAATGTACGCGTCATTGTTAATAAAACTGAGAGTGCACAGTGTTCGGATATACCTATTCCCAGTTAAGACGGTGTTATTACTTTAGCGGTGGTCTGTCAGCTAACGGTAATATATATTGATGTTTGGTGGGACAATATGATTATATTTATTGTAGTCAATACATGTATGTCGGATCCCTCCGTGTTCCTTGTTATTGTACGTTTAGAGTGTATGTACTACAAAGTGGTCAAATATGTATTTGAACGTTATACCTATGTACATGACGAGTACGACAACGGCGATGTCGATGGTTAATTCCCCAGACGGTTTGACAAGGGAGGAATATAGTAATTTCAGATAGGGGTAGGGTACTGCGTTATGAAGCTCACAGCCGTTTAGACTTCGGTCATTAACGAATAAGTATTATACGGTCGTGGGAGCAGTGTGCGCCATAACCATATTATTCGTTATGTATATTATGGTACGAGACGCTCCAATTTCCTTGACACAATAATGATTCAGATACATATTATTATATTAACCGTAGTGAGTCAACTTGCTAGTTTTACAAGGGCACATTCTGATCACCACTTACGGCTGTGTAAGTAATACTACAGCATCTGAAGTTTAAATAAAAAAAATTACACGTTTGAAAAAGACTTATTCTACAATCAACACTTTGTCTGTAATAAATTAAACATTTGCGACAACCCGGTAAAATTAATATTAAAATGATTACAAAAAGTAATCGTAATGCTAATGAAAAAACGTAGGCTGGAACTTTTTAAACATTATTTTATCCTCATTGATTATGTTGATTGAAACAAGCGTATAATAAGTCAAACTTGACAAATTTGTTACTCATCAATGAATGAAGTTATTATTAAATATGTATAACATTTATTAATTTTAAACTGATGTTAAATGTTCGACAAATTATTTATATCAATTAATTTTTAAAAACAATTTCGTCTTTTATATGTAAACAAATTTTTTAATATAGATAATCTGTTATATAATCAGATAATCGGTTTATGAAAACCTATGATTATAAAATTACTCTTAACATCATCTCACCATTTTTGCTCTTATTAAAAACTCATTGGTAAGATATAAAAAATTTGTCAATTACTCCGACATTCTTTTACTTACACTTTTATATAAAAAGGGATAAAGAGTATACGCTTTACAAGTGGAATGTTTTTTATTTTAAGGTAGTTGTTTCCTGTATTAATTACCTCGTGTTCATTTGGTAAACTAGTACCACATTATTGTAATGATGAAATATCAACACTATATTTATTTCTCTGATTAAAATTATAAAATATTCTCTGATGTATTTAATTACAAAGTGTACACGAAATTACAAAAATGTATCAAAACGATGATCCTAACAACCAAATGATTCTTATAGTTATACAGGACGATTTATTTATGATTGATCACTAAATTTCTTCTAAACGAATAACAACTTAGAGAATTTTTGTTTTTTGGTTTTTTATGTAGTATTTATTTTATGATTTTCGAGTGGTTAAATATTTTTGGTTTATCTCTTAACACTTATATGGTACCTTTACTTTTTATATAGCAGCATGCGCATTTAATTATTTTATACAATGGAAAACGATCCAACTGAAAAAGAAGATGACTGGTTGATAACAATTTTTCAACTAGTAGTTCAGGAGTTATGAATATTTATATAATTGGATGGAAGGAATAGCATGGCAGAGTGATATGTCATGATGAAAATAGCATGCCCCGCACTGCACCTCCAGTAAATCTTTTAAAATGTTAATAAATCCCGAAATATTGATTAAAAAGTTGTTATCGATCAATAATTTTCTTAGTTGAATCATTTTCTATTATATAAACTAGTTATATATGTACTTTACAATAAAAATAAATAAAATGGGTACCTTCATAAGAAATAAAAGAGATAGACTTAACTATTATTTAATCACTCAAAAATGGAGAAATAAATACTAATAAATAATGTAAAAAAGATTTCAATTTTTTTTTATTTTAGGAGAAATTTACTAGTCAGAAATAAGTCAATCAGCCCTTATATAAATCGGGTTTTATTAAATAACTTATAAGCAACAGAGAAGTGTAGTATATTATAATAACATGTTATAAATAAAATTAAAATGTTTTAGCTTGCATATGTATTTAAAAGACTTTGTTTATCTTTACCTATTTTACCTAAAATAAAAACTTAAATTTATTTATTTTTTTAATAAAATGTTAAGTAGATTTTAATGTCTGACCACTTAACACTTTTTATTGTAGCGATATAGTATCTCGCGTATTTCAATAAATAGTAGTGTATTATAATGTACACTAACATTACACGTTTTTTATCAGTTGTATACTTCACATAAAACCATAATAGAAAGACGTTTATCGATACATGCCGCTATAAACTGTTAATCTAAAATATAATGCATGTAATGTATGCAGTTTGTGTCGTAATATACTTGTAATGATCTCAAAAACTTCAAATCAAATGAAGGTCAACTTAATAATAGCACTGGCCGAGCCAGCCTGGCTCAGTAAATAGTTTATAAAATATTACTAATTAAACTTAAAATAAAATTTGTCTTGGGTGTAAGTTATGTATTCAAAAATTTAGCAAACATTATTTCTAATTGATGGCCATTAGCGAATGGCTTGCGATAGTCAGATTATCTCTGCATAGGTAATCGAATCTGTAAAGAGGATTTACAAATATAACTGAAATTGATATTCACTTAAATAGACTAAAATTGAGCAACTCTACTTAAAATCAATCTTAGTATCTAAGTTTGGAAACATCAAGCATGAAATTAGCTTAAAGCTTTTCCGTTCGATTATATTGTTTCAGATTGGTGTTAATTATTCAAGCGCTGTTAACTTATTAAACAAAACGAGCATTGGAGCGACAAGAAGTTTGACATAAAATCTGCAACAGTAAACTTGAACTATATTGTTGAACGCAAATTAGACATTCCATTAAAACCTTCAACTTACAACATTACTGCGTTTTAAAGGCCACGAAAATCTGATAATTAAAATACCATAAACAATACTCTCTACTTAGTGAGGTAAATAGTAACATCCGAACTTTCCTTAAAGCCGCCTTATATACATCATTTTTCCACTTTAGTTACTTAAAAAATAAATTATTTCTACTAAGCACTACGAAAAAAGCACACTTGGTGAAAAAGTACATATAATTGTAACATAAATTGTGTTGATATTTAGTGATATTAACATAGACGTAACATTTGCCTAATTAATTGAAAATTTTAAATATTTAGGACCAATTGTGCAAAAGTACAGCAGTATTGACGAAGATGTAAGACACATGATTAAGTGTGGGTGGGTGAAGTGGAGAGAAACGTCTAGTGTGTTAAGCGATAAAATAATTACAATTAGGCTGAGAGGTAAGTTTTATAAAACTGTAGTGAGACCAGCTATGACAAGAGAATAGAGCAGAGATATAGTGTAGCAGAGATGAAAATTCTTAGATTGATGAGTGGAGTGAATAGAGAAGGAAAGATAAGGAACGGACATATAAAAGAGAGTTAGATGATATATAGACTTAGATTGTTTGGTAATGTCATGAGGAATCTAAAGCTGTAAGAACATTTATGGAAATGTCAAGTAGATTAGGATAAAAGCCGCCGACTCCAAGTATTTAGGATAAGAGTGAGGAAAAAGAAAAAGGAGAAGATATTGTTGTACATCGTCATTAAATTTTATAGTACAGTATCTATTTAAAGTACTTTTGAATGTGGCTAACAATTGTTCGTAAATGGAGATTAATTTTGCATGTAAATCATTTGATGACTTTAAATCGGTCAATTTTTTATTAAGATATTACTTAGTGTAGGTTAGATATATATTTTGTTTTTCATTTCAAGCAATTCTTTACTTTTTCTAAATATAATTTTCTACATATTAACTTTCTCATTTTGTAACTTGTTCACATCAGTTCCTCACGACAATACGAGTGTTTCTAAAAAAATGCAACGCGGCAAAATTATAAAATACTTTAAATGAGCCCAGTTTATTTTATTGGAATATTTGTAAAGCTCTTACAATATACGAGACGGTATATAACTTTTGGCACGTCATAGGTTGGGGTAACTATAATACACCTTCATTATACGACCTTCTTTCAAAGATATTCAATTCTAAACAAAGATTTATACTGTATTTTTGTTTGTTTTACATAACACAAACAATATTAAATTTCGCCAATATTTCAAATGATTGTAAACTTAAGAAAAATTATATTGTTTTAATTTTTAGTTATTGACTTAATATTTATATTTTTGTAGTTATAAATGATATTCTTAAAAAGACATTATGTTATAACAAGTTAAAGCCAAAAAAATATGATAATAGTCGCAGTTTATAATAATGAACTTATCATGATTACAATAAAAAAATTTTCCACAATCATGATGTGAATAGTAAAATTAATTTATAAATATAAAAATTGTCAGTTTTACTATTTCGGTTTGTCTTGTGCTTATAATTACATTTTGGTGATCTCTATTTGACCCAATTTTGCTTAAAATATTATCAGATAAGTAATAATTTAGAGTTTTAGACTTTGTAATAAGTTTTAAAAATATATTTTAAATATGGATTCATAGTAAATATACTTACCATTATGATAAGTAATAATATAAGGTAATAGTACTTTTTGAAAAGACTCAAAATTTAATTAAGCTTATGGTTAAAAAATAAAGTATGATATTATGCATACATTTTGTCTTAATTGTCAGCCTACTTAATATACAATGGCACTATCAGAAATCTCCTGCGATGGTTAAAATTTTCAATGTAAGATTGTTGTCATAAACTTTTTACTCAAAGTGTCTCTTAAATTAACACGTCTTGTTTAATGTTAGTTTATTTTGTTTCAGTGCTGTGCATACCGTTTAAACGTAAACACTCTTCTTTTATTTAATGACTTGTGAATTAATAAGTTAAAAGGGATTAAAACTTTTCTGTTCGTAAAAGCTGTTTAATGCATTTTATATTGCTAAAAAAAAATTCTCACTTTATTTTTCATTATCTAATTGTTATTCTATAGTAATGGGTAAACGGTTTAAGTTTTATCAAAAAAGGATACAAAATTTAAGTATTTATGGTGCGTGAAAGATGTTTGACAATTCAATTAACGTGCATGTGATGAGCTAAAAACTCTGAACAAAAAGAAAAAAAAATTGTTACACTTGAATGTAATAAATTAATATAGCATATTCGAGAAATTTCTAAAAAAATGTCTTTTTCCTTAAAAATATTAATATCTCTGTCATAATTAGTTAATTACTTTTTATAAATATATGACTCCTTTGGAGCGATTTTAAACTATAAATACAAGACGTTTTATGGCACCTAACTGACGACAGGATAGATAATTACACACTTTAAAGAAATTTATTTTCTTTCATTACCTCATCCGAAAAATTAATTATAAAAAGTATAGGAAAGTAAGCTGAAATATAAGCTTTTTTACCTAAAGTAAACAATGCAAAATCTGTGTAATTTTATTCTATTTTCTTTGTAAGTGAAAGTTAATAAAAATTTTAATGTTTATGAAATAACAATTATACATCATAAAAATAAACATTGCATGTCAATCTAAATTTAAGTATTCTGAATTATTTAAATTTAATTAATATACCTCTATTATCATATCGATTATAATAGAAATGTCTACAATAATTGTAGAGATTTCTATTAAAAGATGAATTATTAATCTTTAATCAATAAGTCTTTATGAATAAGAATGTAAAGTGTAGTCATAAGATATGCATTTTATTTAAGTAATAAATAAAATAGAAAATCAATTTAATCTAACTATCAAACCTAACCCAACCTATATTTTATCCTATTTTCTATCTCGTGCTGTCAATTATACTGTCCCCCAATCATTTTTGTATTATTTTATTTTCTTCCTTTTATTACATAAAAAATCGGTTCGTTATAGACTCAAAGGAAAAAAACAATTAACAGTGAAATATTTATAATATCAACGCAAAGTTTAATGAAAATTTAAATTCACAATTTCGTAGATTTTGGACTTAAATGAATTTTTCTCACTGAATTGTACAATACAAAATTGTATTCTCAATAAAGTTCAAGATTTTCATACTAAATATAATGTGACTAGCAAATTAGTGTAACGCGTAAATAATGATTTTCTCATAACTTATTTTTTATACATTAAAATATATTTTTTAAAGAAAAACAACGTTCCGTTGTATAATTTTAATAAACAAATTTACAGATATTAGTTTGAAAAAATGTATTGCGCATGTGTTCACTGTTAAAAGCCGATACGTATAACGAAATTTGGGTTTTTTACATGTGTCACAACAGAACACTGTTGTCATTAAGATGTCATTTTTATTTACAAAATTATCTTTATTTTGAAGTGTTCTTACAAAGTAGGTTTTCTTAGATTTTATTAATGTGTAGTTCACCTCTCATCTGTGTAGGACATACAAATGCGCGCGTGTATACCTAATGCTCTTGTTGTGGTGGTCGTTGCAGCGTAAATTGCGGTACTGCTTAGTGAAAGGGGTACACACTTTGCTGGCAGAGCGGCGGACGCCATGTTAACGTGCTGCTACCAACCGCGATGGACAGAAAACCAGTTTCTGCCGCCTTTACTAAACTGCTACGCTACACTGTACACGTGTATGTACATTTATTGTAATGTTCTGGTATAGTACTACGATCATTACCAGCGGAGTGATAGCACTTGGGATGATCACACGCACCGAGTATAGGTGTGTGTCGTTAATAAGCAATAGACAAAATGAAAAGAACCGAGTACCTGAGAAAATGTTTAACGCTGTTCACAATGCGGTGCTCGCATCTCAGCAATAATTGTCGAGTACCATTACAATATGCATGTGAAAATTCCCCAGCCGCGTAAAGAAATTCTCAGGCTGGTTGCGGTGTGTGTATTACGTTCGAGCGGAATGCGTCTTCGTGCCGGTAACGCACAACGATATAAACTAATGACAGGAGACGTGACGGATCCTCTTTAGAAAATGTTACACACGCGTGTGGACGCTGAGCACAATATTATATCATGTCATTTGTTTTCACAAAATCATTATAATTTGTCATGTGTTATCGTGCAACAGTAATATGCCATACATGTCTACAGTGATCGTGACGGCGGCGAACGCGAAAATTATAGACCCGTGACGATTTCAGTATTACCATAATATCAACATTGTCATTAAAATACCCGAGTATATTGTTCAACAGCTAAACGGTACGGCGCATTTAATTGTAAGCGACCGGCGGCATTGTTTCAGACCGAATCGAAGATGGTCTCCGCTGCGCCATACCAGAGCTGTGTGTTTATGTCCGACGTTACGTGACAGTATTGTGTTCAACTATCCATGACCTTGGTCTTAAAAAGCTATCGGGACGATTGAACCGTAAAAAAGCGTCGACCGCGGTCGTTTAAATACGCGCGGGTACACGTTTAAACCACCACGGTGTTTTGATGCGTTGCCCTTAGTTAATCTGCTGCCACTTTCGTCATGGAACGCCGAGGATAAAAAAACACCGAGGTACATAACACCGCGGTGTATAAGTATTTTTATGACTAATAGTGCTGTAGTCACTGTCAAGGTGAAGATCTACATAACAACGATCGCGGTTTCGATAATAGCTGTTCGAGACGACTGTATTTGACTACAGTCATGCTATTCGCCAGGAAAAATACGGTTCAGGTGTATTCATTAGTATTTCGATAATTATCGAGACTTCTCGTTGTAGTACAATTTTATATTTAAATTATCGATTTTGTCGATTGAAATATTATGCGCTCAGCCCATAATTTAATCGATAAACGATTAGTGTATACTAGGAAACACTAAATAAGTCCCAGAAGAACTTCGCAATGAGATCAACATTAACAGTAAAGGTGTACATACGGCGCGACAAGAACAACGAATATGAAAATTAATAAAGTCATTGGAAAGATCAAAAACAGGATTTTTTCGTCGTCTGCAAAACAAATATAACTTAAAAGCACGAAAACAAGGCGACAACACCGCGACTGCAATAGATTATTTGTAATGCGAAAAGTATCACAAAGAGAACGTTAGGTAACTGCATAATTAATGATGAGAAAATTAGAAATATTTAAGGCCAATTAAAACAAACGACATTATAACTCATTGGAGCTCGGGTGTCGATTACATAAATGTTAGATACAAATATGCACAAGAATATATTGATTTCTCAAATTACCATTTAGCCGGTTGTTTGTTGAAGTCGAAAAATAATTCAACTCCAATGAGACGGGGCCATAAATATTTTGTTTACTGTATGCGTGGAATAAAATAAGCTGTCATTAATAAACTCGACCGTTAATTACATGCACGTCATTTGTACGCGAGTTTTCCAGTCATAACATGTCAGTGGGCACAGCAGCGCAGTGCGGCAAAATTCGGTTAGTAAAACAAAACGGAGAAACGCAGTGGATATAATCAATCGTGTGCAGCTACATAATGATATTGTATTCGGAAGGTGCGTGCGGGAGGTGAAGGAAGGGCAAGTTTTTATTATTTTAAGGGCGGTTTCTGCGTGAGCCTCCGAGAAACCGTGCGAATTTTAACAATGATAAAAGTGTACATATTATTTATGTACACGTAATAAAACAATTCCAGTCCATACAGATTGCCAATCCCCCGAGAGTATATAAACACATGAAAAACTGTTGGGGTCGGAATAACTGCACCGCACGAATTTCTTCATACTGCCGCTGAAGTCGAGTTATAATTGTTAATAAACAATCGGCGTTACATCACTATTATTGTAAATAGTTGATTACACGCTGCACGCAGTCGTTCTTTTTATCTGTCTGTAGTATTTTACATTTTTATCTCATCTCGCCTAGTTTTCGATGACATCAATTAAAGATCTCGCGGAAATCGGTCAAAATATTGTAAACAATGAACGCGATTTATAAAATACATTTAATCGTTACAACAGATTATTATTAAGTATTTTTTTCACATCTTATATGGTATTTACAGCAAACAGTTATCGGAGTTAAAGCTCATCTATATAATTTATTAGTCATAAAGTTTTGCTCGTATAAAATCGTACGAAAAATGCGGCGTAGTACAAAAACACTTTTTATTGGCAATGTGAATTAAGTTTATTAATAATAAACATGATTATATGTATAATCAACGCACACGATTTCACAGTTACAATAATTACAATAATAACTCATCGAGTTATAATCACTTTTTTTTTTATTAAAGTCATGAAAGTCACGTATATCATTGCGCACATTTTTTATATGCACAAGTTATAATTATTTACGTGTCTCGTTTAGATTGCTTGCTGGTTGATACGTTTTTTACAATTACACTCGGTTCCGGCGTTTCGAATTAACTGTGTAATATTACTTATAAGTCAGTGGGAAATGGGAGTTTATATTGCGTTTTCAAAAAAAATATTTCATCTCAACGATTTTCACCAGATTTCAGTACTCAACGCAATTATTAAACANCGGTTCCGGCGTTTCGAATTAACTGTGTAATATTACTTATAAGTCAGTGGGAAATGGGAGTTTATATTGCGTTTTCAAAAAAATATTTCATCTCAACGATTTTCACCAGATTTCAGTACTCAACGCAATTATTAAACGCAATTACATTATGTCTTTGCTTAAAACCACAATAACAAAAAATACACAATATTTGTTGGTTAATTATAAATGATTCATACACTTTTTATCTATAAAAAATACATGTCTAATTGTATACCTAGTGTACTAAAGTGTGTAATACTTTATTACATATCTGAATTAATATAATTAAATTTTTATTGTTAAATAAAATTGCGTCGATTAAAACCAATTTTTCGTGTTTCTTGTAAAAAATTTTAGATTTTCTATTCTTAGACAATTATAAATTAATATTTTTTATTTTTAAATTAATTTATTTACCTAAAAACACTTAAATATCTTCGAAATCTTAAAACTTTCTTTAAAAAAATGTATTTTTGATTAGAAGTTAATTCAATATAACTACAAAATTATAAATTAAACGTAGAGGTTTTTTTTATTAAAATAATATTTTTATCTTAGCGCTACTGGTGAATTGTTTAAATTCGCTATAATGTTTTGTAAAACGAATGAATTAAAATAAACAAAGTAATTTTAGATATAAATTATTTCCAAAATATATATTAATAATATTCAGTATTCAGTTATTATTTCGTGCAAGTTTTACTTTATTTAAAACAGCGTAATACAGTCGAAGTATCAAATTGATTATGCAAAACGAATAACTTGAACACATCATATTGTTTTTATTTTTATACTCTTGTAGTCAACGAATAAAATGATCATTTTAATTTTATTACGAAGCACAGTAATAGTTTGTTTCCACCAAAACAATATTATGTAAATCAAATGTCGAGTTTTTTATAGCAACTTAAAATAAAGTTTTTGGTTTTTTATTACGACGACATCACGCACATATAATTTTGA
This sequence comes from Daktulosphaira vitifoliae, assembly GCF_025091365.1. Taxonomy (NCBI): domain Eukaryota; kingdom Metazoa; phylum Arthropoda; class Insecta; order Hemiptera; family Phylloxeridae; genus Daktulosphaira; species Daktulosphaira vitifoliae. Next base: position 30,708,951 of record NW_026099574.1, read on the forward strand.
AACGATTAAGTTCATTACCTATGGTGAACGGATGTCATTTCGAGTAATAAATCTTGTTCGTGCTGTTATTATATGACTAATGTGTTATTATAAGACTAGTTTTTAATCATTTTGACATTCCATGTATACAATAACTGGTCAAAAGTTCAAATGAGTTTAGTCATGAACGTTTTTAGTACCAGTTATTACACGTTATAAGTGATTCGGTTTTACTTGTGTATTACAATATAATAATTATACATTACAATATTTTATTATGTACTTTTATAGGTCCCGATAAAAAAAAAATTACCTTTTTTGCCATACATAAACGTACACGCTGTAAATTTAATTAAAATATTTTTGTATACTCGAAAGTTGTTTGGAGCGTGTGAGTGTAGCGTATTCTAAATTTAAAAAAATTAAATCCATCGTAAATATAGACTCTTTTTCCGTTCTCTTAATCAACGGAAATTATAAAAAATAACATCTTAATAAAACTAATACTAAGATATATAATGGGTTGTTTATATTGTATGATTATATAAAGCTAATGTCATAGGATTTTTTCTAAAAATAATTCTATAATGTTTCAATTTTTTTCCATTTGAACGTATTAAAAAAATATAGATTTTTGTACATACTCCACGCGAGTTGGATTAAAGTTATTATGTTTTATAGGCGAATAGTTCATACACTTTACCTTAACATTAAATCAAGTGTGGTCTAAAACAAAACAAATAATTTAACCTTTTTCACTTTGCTATTTTAGGACTTTCATTTGCCGTTTTATATACTGAAATGAACCGTATGTGGTGTAGTTTGGACGGTCAATTCCAGTGGAATTAAATCTCGAAATAGCAGTGCCGTTTAAACCGGATTTTTTTTTTTACACACGAGTATCGAATGAACCCATAAAGCTGTCACCGTTTCGGGAATACCGACCACTCTAAAGTGCGTGCCAAATTATTTAAAAGTCTATCCCGGGATAAAAAAAACGAATCCCTGTGTAATTTCAGGGTATTGTTTGCGCTTTAGATGTTTTCCTCTCGGGACCTGCTCAAGTGTTTTAAGGATCGAGCCATTGACCGGACGGGATAAAACTGAATACTCCGGTAAGCGGCAAGGGTGGGAACATAATACGTTTGGCAATTGCCGAAAGTGATAAAAAAATAAACTGAACTGTTTATTTTGCGGGCTCCCTCCTTTCGGTTTAAGCCCACTTACGTCCACCGTTCCCCTTAGAAATTTGCTACAAATAAGATTAGGGATATTTTATTTAAAAAAAGTCAAAAGTAGCTCATGCAATAAAGCAAATGATAGTAGATTTGTTCGTCGTCTATCGGTGAACTCGATTGACTATTATCGTACGAATAGTTTTATCAATAAATAGTATCCATTTAAGAATAAGCCCTCTCTCTAAAATAATGCTCACTTAAACCAAATTTACTCATACGCAATTGAAATACATTGTATAATTGTCTAATAGTTTCGCATGACGCGTAAGTTCATAGAAATGACGAGCTAATCTGAGTAAACATTTGTTTTTTTTTAGGTTTGATTGCATTTGACAAACTGTTTTTAGTAATTTTAAATAGTTTATTAGAATTTTGATACATAAATACCTAATCGACCGCCATGTTATACGAATAAGCACATATATATGCTCTGATTGCCAAGTGAATGGAACAGACTTATGATTAAGTATAATTTTCACGATCGTCTGTAATGAAAGAAAAAATGAATAAAATAATAAAAATTATAGCCTGTATTTTGAAAGAATAGGAAACTTAATGCTGCTTAAATAGACATAATCTATCGAGGGTAAAGTTATAATTTAATGTTAGCGCATTATATATTTCGAATACATGCGATAGGAGAATATTAAGTGTATTATTACTATGATACAGTAGGACGTGACTGGCCTAGTGGACGGTGGCACTGTGTTGATCCCTGCGTTGGTTAATTTCCTCTTTTGTATTAAAAAAATTCACAGAATACATTAATGTTTGTTCCGCAAACACTAATTGTACGCGCTGCGATTGCTTAAAATATTGTACATGGTTAATTATACAGTTTTTTCCGTG
>NW_026099574.1:30711116-30716086 GCF_025091365.1 Daktulosphaira vitifoliae
TGCCTTTACAATACGATTGCAATCTTCTTGTCAGGTCATACATTGAGGGGGTTGTTTTATAGTATGGGAGTTTTCACTTAAATAAAGCAAAAAAAAATTGTGTCAAATACGTCATTATTCTTCAAAGCAGACTTTAAGTCAACAAAAAACATAGGTAACGGTGTTCTAGATAGATTGTAAAGATTTGTTATATTGTAAGCTAGAAAACTATAGTTTCCTAGTTTTTTTTACATACTCTAATGGACTAGTGGTCATTGAGTTGAAATGTACAAAAGCTGACATTTTTATCGTTTAGAAACTTGATTATGTATCTATAAGAAATTAAATTTAGCAAGATAACTTTTACGTTATTTGATATGGTTTTACAGAAAATCTCTAATGATTAAATTTGTAAAAATTTTATTTTGTCATAAAAAACTTGATTACTGTGTAAAGAGTGATTTATTTTTAATGGACCACTTAATTAATCGAAAAATTAAAATAACATTGACAATTTTTTTTAGTTTCCTAAACATTTTATTTCCAATTTCTTAATCGTAAACTATTTTTTATGTTCATCCCATATATCTTATAAGGGTGACATATTTAATCTTTCAAATGGTAACACACATAATTAACTAATTTATTTAATAGATAATGATGTAATAAGCAAATAACTGGTCTAGAACATTTTTTGTATCAGTATTTCGGAAGTTGACATATTATTATTTAGGTGTGAGGAAGCCTACGGCTGGAAAATCATTATTTATTTAATAAGCCAGGTTGATACATTTAAGGTATAAAAAAATAACATAAAATAAATTCTATGACTAAAAAATTGAAAGAAACATGGAACTAATACAAACAATTAAAAAAATTATTGCTATATATAACTTTATATATTTTATATACAGGTGATTTTTTTATCATAACCCACTCAATTACTTGCAGAATAATAATAATTTAGACATTTTTTTTTTCATTATCTTTAATTACACATTATTCTTGAATTTTTAACTATTTAATACTTTTTAAGTTCATCCCTTATGCCTTGGAAGGGGTCAACTTTGTTTATTTAAATCGTAACACATATTTTTAATTTAATAAAATGTTTGAGTTTTTAATTTAATAGTAAATGGCATTTGAATTTTTAATATAACTTAATTCGTTTATTAGATATAATCATTTAAAGTTTCAAATTTTTGAATTAATATACAGGTATAATACACAAGGGATTACAAATACAGGTAGCTAATTGGTTTTTTATAACATCGATATTAGCAGGTACACAGCATTGTTATTATCAATTGTAGTAAGGCACATTGTTATGAGTTTATAAATACACTAACTGACAATACAGAAAGTATATCTATTGATAATCATAATTGATAATAAACAATCCGTGACTGAGACAGCAATGTCATAAAAATCCAATTAGCTACCTGTATTTACAATCCCATGTGTATTATACATGTATATTAACTCAAAATTTTGAAACTTTAAATGTTTATATCTAATAAGCTAATAAAGTTATATTAAAAATTCAAATGCCATTTACTATTAAATTAAAAACTCAAACATTTTATTAAATTAAAAATATGTGTTACCATTTAAAAAAACAAAGTTGACCCCCCTCCAAGGCATAAGGGATGAACTTAAAAAGTATAACATAGTTAAAAATTCAAGAATAATGTGTAACTAAAGATAATAAAAAAAAAANTGAACTTAAAAAGTATAACATAGTTAAAAATTCAAGAATAATGTGTAACTAAAGATAAATAAAAAAAAAAATGTTTAAATTATTATTATTCTGCAAGTAATTGAGTGGGTTATGATAAAAAAATCACTCTGTATATATAAAAAAATTTTAACAGTTGTTTATACTATATGAAAATTACACTTAATTATTTAATTTATTTATCATCAAATGAACCATAAGATAAAATTTAGGCAAGTATATACTTAAGAACCTTCACATTATCACAAACTTATTTCATATCAATTATTTTTTAAAAATCTTTTAATATGATAATTTACCAAACAAATTTTTTTCTTGACTACATAAATATATATATAAATAGTGCGTAAACTAGTATTTACACGATTTCATAAGGTTTAGTATACAACAATTACGACTTAAATATGTCTCAAAAATTGAACATTATTTTTAAACAAATATTTGAATAATTAAGAATTATACATTTTTAATTTTCAAAAAAAATTTATCAGTTTTAAAAAGTGAAGTAAACAAATCTCATCAAAAATCTTACAAAAATTGATTATTTTAATTTTTTCTTGATCCATTTTCTGTTTTTCTTTTATTTTATAATTTTTAATTGGTTAACTAGTGTTTGAATAATTTTACTGAAACAGGTAAAAATGAACTATTATAGTAAAATATCTATTGTTTTACTAAAAATAATAATTTTTAATATTATAACTGTTTATACAAATGACGAATTTAAACAGAATATTGAAAATGAAACATCTATAACTATTGACGATTTGAATAAACTCATCAGAGAATATCCTGCATTTATACAGTTAAAATTACAAAAACAAGATTATTACACAGGTAAAGATATAGCTCGTTGTCCTATGCCTTACAACGAAAATACTATATTAGATGATGCCGATGTTGTGACGGCTGAATTATTCAACCCAAGGGAATGTAAAAAACCTTGGACATGGACGCGAAAAAATGAATTAGAAGTTCCTGTACCTATTAATGGTACTGTTGGTAAAAAATTAGGAGAAATTATTCGACCATGTCTTAAGAACAATACTAATATTATACAATGTTATACTCACTATCTGAATGTTATCGAAAGCGTTGGCTTAACATTTGTAGACAGATTTTTTTTGTTTCAAATTGAAATTTGCGATAGAGTTTTAGTATTGATGAATAACGTAGATTATATAGAAAAATTTAGTTTGTTTAATATTAAACCAAATATTCCTAAAATTATCACTTTTGTAATAAATTTTAGACTTCTCTTTGATAATATTTATGATGTATTTAAACAGTATAATATTTCTACTCTGCCTCTTAACTGTGTGGACATTGTCATGGAGAAAATGTTTGATAATAATAATCATAAACACTACAAAACACAAAGAAAACAATTCTTAAATTGTCGAGAATTAATGAAAACATAATTAAATTATGCTGTTTTAGACAATGATCAGTACTGGGAATGGGATATTAATTCTGATTGCAAACCTGATGATACAGTGTTAATGACCACAAATTACAAAAATACCCAACTAGGATTAAATCTATTTCCGTACAAAGCAAAAAAAAATTGTTTAAAATATAATTTCTTTTGTGTATAGACAATGAATAATTCTAAGTATAATTTGTTTAGTTTATTATATGTTGTACTTAATAATATTACGATAGTGATAATTGTAGCATTAATAATTTTCATAAAATAAAATCAAATTTAGATTAAAGTAGCTAATTTTACTAGTTCATATCATAGTGAAATGCTGTATTTATTTTAATGAATTTTCATTAATAAGTAATTTAATGCAAATATTATATACTCATGAAAATGAATAAATTATTTATCTATAAAAAAGCACAATTATTTTAATATTGATTCCATAATTAAGTAATAAAGTATTGCGAGTATAAAGGATAATATTAGCGAATAAATTTTTATGTAATACGCATTATACATTGTGATTTGTTTAATGCTAATTGTAATATTATATAATTTCTTATAATATTAACATATATTATGAAGTTATCATTTGTACATATATGTCACATATTATGATTCTACCTGATCATCAAAACAGGGTTCTCTTATTTAAAATACAAAATAACCCATTAATTATGCTATAAAATCTACTTCTTATAGAGATTATTAAGTAACGCCTACACGCAGTACACTCATTATAATTATCCAGTTAGAATAGAAAGCCTCAGCTTTTAGGATCACGGTAGGAATCGCTGGGCTACCTCCTTCAGACTATAAAAAGCCATTTTTCCACGTCTAAACCAGTTCTTTTGGCGATTTTAAAATACACAAAATCTACGACACTACTCAAGATTTCACTCTCCGGAACTTAGTAGATTTTTTAATTAATTTGGACTTAATTTGAATATTTTTCTTTAAAACTAAATGACACTTAGAAATTTTAAAGTGAATTTTGTTTTGATATACTTTTAATTTAATTTAATTCGTTCATTAAATAATAATGTTTTATTTTCCTTGTTGTGGAAATAAATCTTATTATATAATAGAACAAGGAAAAAAACGCTTTTCTGGGAAAATTACTTAGCGTGCTCGGATTTTCAAAAAATTTTTTTTCAACGAAAGTACTCGGTCACCAAAATCCGGGAAAATTATTGGCGAAGGTCTGAAAATGTTTGCCGCTTGCCCGCGAGCGTTTTAAAATTTCGACCGTTTTCGAGAAAAATGCTCGCTGACGCCAGCGTTTTATGACTTAAGGTTTGAAATTTTCATCAGACCCGCCCAATGACATTCCTGAGATATGATAAAAAAATCAATTCAATTCGTTCATTTTTCACCGTTTTACGAGCTTTTTTTTTTTCATGCGCTCGAGACGCCAGGGCGCGCCGCCCGAAATTCTTGCGACACTTTACGACATGAAAACGATTTTTTTTACGATTCGCAATCATACCACGGCGTTCTGTACATGTCGAGGAAGCGCCAAAAATCGGAAAATCCCAGATCCGACAAAAACTCTGGCCGCTACGAGCGTTTGAAATTCATCAAATTTTAACGGAAAATGACGATTTTTCTGTTTGCTAATAATACACATGTACGCGTCCTATTATATCTTATTATATAATAGAACAAGGAAAAAAACGCTTTTCTGGGAAAATTAATTAGCGTGCTCGGATTTTAAAATTTCAGCGTTTTACGACTTAAGGCTTGAAATTTTCATCAGACCCGCCCAATGACATTCCTGAGATATGATAAAAAAATCAATTCAATCCGTTCATTTTTCACCGT
>NW_026099574.1:30716186-30731357 GCF_025091365.1 Daktulosphaira vitifoliae
AAAATGTTCGAATATACTGCGTCCTTTAAACATATATCATATTAAAGCTTATTTTATGTACTATAAAATGATGGAACGCAAGCGTAAAAGTCCTCAATGTCTCTTCTTTAGAGACAGTTCAGGTAATTCAAAGCGTAATTCAAAATTATAGTTTTTAAATTAAGTATGAAATTGTGAGGCCAGCTATGATGTATGGTTCATAGTGATGGGACGTTAAGTAAAGTAGAGCAGAGAATAAGTGTTGCAGAGATGAGATTGCTTAGTTGGATGAGTGGATTGACTAGAGAAGATAAAATAAGGAACAAGTATATAAGAGTGAGTATAGGTGTAATTGAAGAAGGATGTCATTGGATGTGATTATATCACATTATGAGGATGGCTGATGTAAACGTAGATGATGTGGGAGATCGTGTCAAGTGGAAGTTTAGGATAAGGGTGGGTGATCCCAAGTAGTTGGGATTAAGGCAAGGAAAAGGAAGAAGATTACCAGAAATTCCGATGGCAATTAACATAATATGATTGTTGTTTGGGAATGTACAATTTAGCGTTTAGTTGTGTTTATACAATATAGCGTCAAATTAATTACCTACTCTATCGGTTGTATATTAATATACAATACACTTTAATGATACAATAAATAAACAAACTCACACATACACACATATGCATTTATAACATTGTGTCTAATGTAAGTATAGCATGATAAAATTAACCGTAAAATGAAAAAAATGGAAAATAAATTTTAGTACTCAAATTAAATGTAATGTAACTCGAAAAATATTTGTTTAAATGATTATTAATATATTAAAACTAAGAAAATCGACATATTTAACTTATTTTTTTTATCCTTTAAAGTTGATTTTTGTGAAAGTTAATAACTAAAAAAAAAATGATTTATTACAATAACTTTTAGCAAAATAATTTGCAAGTTTGAAATTGACATCATTAAATTAGATGATTTAAATTTATGAGAATTAAAAAAATTGTACCGTTAAGATTAATATGCAGTCAGAAAGTTTTATATTTACTATTTATTGTAAATTTATCAGAAAAGCTCAATATTTTTTTGCAGTTTTATCGTAGTAGATAACTTAAATAGAAGTAATAGTAATCATTTCCTAGTAACTTTAACTAAATGAACCAATCAAAATAAAGTTGTTAAAAAGATTTACTCAATTGAGCGTAATATAAAATTTGATTATAATTGTAAAAATCCATCGTTAAATTCAGGTAAAACTAAAAATCATTTTTTTTTAAATTTATGATTTATATAGTAAGATGTTACCAAAAAATTTGGAATGTTATAAACTGGTAGTAGCACACACAAATAGAGTTAAAAAATTAATAAATTACAAAGTAAAATTATTTACTTTTGTAGTTGAATACTTTTATCATATCAAATCTAATAAAAAATAATATCAAATGAAAGGAAATTATCTAAGGTTTCAATATAAAAAATATTATTTCGATTTGTAAATATATGAAAAGGTATAGCAGTTTTAAGTACAAAAAACATCACGATTGAACGTGATTTTTATCGCAAACAATACATTTTTTTTTTTAATTTCGACAGCCATTTGCACATAGAAGATAAGGTGTCGGGACAAATTTTTTTTTTTCATTTTATAGTACATAAAATAAGCTTTAATATGATATATGTTTAAAGGACGCAGTATATTCGAACATTTTAAAATTAAGTTGAAAAAGTTAGTTTTTGTAAAAAAGTTGCAATTTTAAATCCCCCTCTAATGAGCAGGTTAAGTGTTACATTTTCAAAAAAAATGATATCAAATGAAAAGAAAATATCTAAAGTTTTAATATAAAAATAATTATGTTGTTTTGTTAATTGAAGAAGTTATGAAAGTTTTAAGAAACAAAAGTGAAAAAAATGACAAAATTCACCAACTTTTAAATTTATAATTTTTTTGGATATTTCCCACCTTTGCGGAAAACGAGGGAAAATTTTTCAATTTTTAAGGGTAATGACTTCAACTAGATACGATTTTTGATTTTGACGTATTGTTGAAAGAAATTGTTCCAGTGAGAGCTGAGAAAAAGTTGTAAAAAAGAAAAAACATATCATGGCAAAAATAATACCTTCTCAGGTTCGCATCGAAGCTAAAAAATGTATTAATTTTCATGTAAATAATATATTCCAATTACATTTCTAATTCATGAAAAGATATTGAAATAAAAATAACATAAATAAATATGAGTTTAAAATATTTCACAATGATATTAACTAGTAAAATTAGTTTAATCTAAATTTTATTTTATTTAATGAACAATTTTTATTGCTGCAATCGTCCCTGACGTAATACTTTTAAATTTAACATCTAAAAAAATAAACTATATTTAAAATTTTTCAGTGTTTACACAGAAATAAAAAAAAATTTAATATTGTGTTAGATCCTTGTTCGGGAATAGATTTAATCCTAGTTGAGTATTTTTGTATTTTGTGGTCATTAATACAGTGTCTTCAGGTTTGCAATCTGAATTAATATCCCAATCCCAGTACTGATCATTGTCTAAAACAGCATAATTTAGTTTTGATTTCATTAATTCTTGACAATTTAAGAATTGTTTTCTTTGTGTTTTGTTGAATAAATTTATGCAACATAAATATTATCAAAGAGACGTCTAAAATGTATTACAAAAGTGACAATTTTAGGAATATTTAGTTTAATATTAAACAAACTAAATTTTTCTATATAATCTACGTTATTCTAAAATTCTAAAATTCTATCCCAAATTTCTATTTGAAACAAACAAAATCTATCTACAAATGTTAATCCAACGCTTTCGATTACATTTAGATAGTGAGTATAACATTGTATAATATTAGTATTGTTTTTAAGACACGGTTTAATGATATATCTCCTAATTTTTTACCAACTGTCCCGTTAATAGGTACAGGAACATCGATTTATTTTTTTTGCGTCCATGTCCAAGGTTTATTACATTCTCTTGGGTTGAATAAATCAGACGATACAACATCGGGATTGTCTAATATAGTATTTTCATTGTAAGGCATAGGACAACGAGCTATATCTTTTCCTTTATAATAATCTTGTTTTTGTAATTTCAACTGTATAAATGCAGGATATTCTCTGATGAGTATATTCAAATCGTTAATAGTTATAGATGTTTGATTTTCAGTATACTGTCTAAATTCATCATTTGTATAAACAATCATTACATTTGAAATGATTATTTCTAGTAAAATAATATGTATTTTGCTATAATNTCATTACATTTGAAATGATTATTTCTAGTAAAATAATATGTATTTTGCTATAATAGTTCATTTTCACCTGTTAATTAAAGTTATTCAGGCTTTAGTACAGCAACTAATTACTATAAAAAAAAAAATAGCAAATTGATCAAAGAAAAAATTGAAATATTCAATTTATGTAAGGTTTTAGACGATATTCGTTTAACTTCACTTTTAATAATTAGTATATTTTTCTTGAATATATAAAAATTTATACCTCGCAAGTGACCAATTATTTGTTTAACAAATAATATTAAATTTTTGGGATATAGTTAAATCGTAATTACTTTATATTTATCCTCGTGTAAGCGTCATAGTTGCTGGTTTACGCATTATTTATATATATTTTATATGATTAAAAAAAATAATTTATATATAAAGTGTTTGTTAAATGTCACAATCTGTCTACAAATGTTAAACCAACGCTTTTGATAAATATCTAATAGTGAGTATAACATTATATAATGTTAGTGATATTAGTACTCTTACAGTAAAATTATTCAGACACTAGTTATCCAACTTGAAATTATAAAATAAAAAACCCAGCACAGAGCACAGGGGTCGCGGCATAGTGGGACGTTGCATAGTTGGGTCCAGTATAGATTTAATCTGACAGTGATTAAAATCACTACCATAAGAAACGCTTCGATGCAAATCTATAGATAGTGTTTAATTTTAAGAAATTTATTACAAAAGCAACATCAACTTCTATTTCCTTAATTATACCCAGATTAATAATTCTTTTAATTACATATTAAATAATTTTTAAAATTAATTTTTTTCAAATTATTATGATTTTGATTTTTAATACGTTAAAAGCAATCATTTTGAACCTACTTTTTTTTGTCTTTTAAAGTGAAAGTTTTAATAAAAAAAAAAATGAATTTATTACCATAACTTTTAGCTCAACTTGCAAGTTTGTAATTGAGATTATTAAATAGAAGAAAATGAAATTTTTAAGATTAATATGCAATCAGGAAATTTTATAATTACTATTTACAGTACATTTATCAGAAAAATTCCATTTTTTTTGCATTTTATCGTAATAGATAACTGAAATAGAAATAATAGTTATCATTTCCTAATAACTTTTGTTGTTTAAAAAGATTATGCAATTGAAATATTCAGAAATTAATTAATTTTAATGATTTACTTTAACTAAATGAACCAATCAAAACAAAGTTGTTAAAAAGATTTACTCAATTAAACGTATTATAAAATTTGATTATAATTGTAAAAATCTATCGTTAAATTCAGGTGAATTCAGGTAAAAAATTAATAAATTACTTAGTAAAATTATTTACTTTTATAGTTGAATACTTTTATCATATCAAATCTAATTCGACAATGAATACTTTAAGAATATTAGAAATTAATGATTTTAATTGTTTGTATGGAAAAAGCTGGTTAAGCTACTTTTTATTTGAATAACGAATATTTTTTCGATTTTTTAGAGTAATAACTTAAACTAGATACGAATTTTAATCATTTGACATATTGTTGAAATAGTGAGTCTAGTGAGGGTTGGCAAAATAAATCGTAGCCACAAAAAGAACCACATAGTAAAATAATATTAACATGAATATAAATTTCTTCTCACGAGGGGAGACTATAGTGATAGGATCCTTTATATTTATTGAAGTTATTGAATCTAAATGAGATAAATATCAAATGATTTGAAAATTTTATTCTAACTCAAAAAAAATGCAAAATATTAATAGCCAAAGACGGTTTTGAACCTTGTACCGTAAGCATGTAAGACACAAGTGTTACCGACTCGGAAACTGTTCGTTGCTTTCGTAAATAGCCTTTAATAGGCTATTTAAACTAACTCAAATTTAAAAATTTAACCAATTAGTTATTATAAAATAAAATAAAAACAGAAAATGAATCAAACAAAAACTTAAAATATTCAATTTTTGCAAGGTTTTTGATGAGATTCGAATACTACACTTTTTAAAACTATTAAATTTTTCTTTAAAATTAAAAATTAAATTATATTTCTCAAGTAATCAATTATTTATTTAATAAATATGTTCAATTTTTGGGTTATATTTAAATCGTAACTACTTCATATTTAACTTTATGAAATCGTATTATATGGTGGTTTACCAACTATTTATAGATTTTAACGTGGTTAAAAAAAAATTGTTTGGTAAATTTTTATACTCTATATTGAAAGATTTTTAAAACATAATTAATATAAAATAAGTTTATAACACATATTATTATAAACTTATACTAACGGTTCTATGACTTAATTTTATACTTGGCTAAACTGTATTTAATGGTTATTATTATTTTTTGATGTGAAACATCTATAGCTGGGGGGTAAAAAAATTTTTGGCGTGGCGACGCGTCGCCCGCTATATATGTAAGCAACATTTCTCCCGCCACACTAAGCTTGGATACCTATTTAGTATACAGTGTTGTTTATTACGGTACACATAACCTGTGCTTTATCTAAAAAGAAAAGAATGGCGCCGAAATAACGAACGTTCGATAACACTACGTTGAAATGAGAAGTAATGATAACATTACATAATATTCGTACTGTACGTACATCATCGGATTTGTTTGGATAAACTTTTTGTTACATAATGTAAATGTGATTTATTTTATTTTAATTTTCATTAACGATTAATAAAAAATGTGTGACAGTGAAAGTGAGCAACCTCCTAAAAAGAAAACGCTTTACGACACACTATCAAGTCATCTGTAAGTTGATTATATTTCTATTATTAAAGTTTGTATTTATCAATAAGTTTTATTTTAGCTTTTGTTTAATTTTTATAATAATTTTTTTTTAGAGTAAATATTAGTAAAACTGAACGTCAAAAACGATACAGGGAGCAGAATAGACAGAAATTGAAACAGCGTGAAGCTGAAAGAAGAAAACGAATACAACATTCACAAAGTACTGCCGGGCCATCTACTTCTTCAAACACTAATATCATTGAAGTGAGTGATGAAGAAACAATATCTGTTATTTCCCAAAGTCCACCTAGTCATCTGTAAGTTTTTTATATTCATAGCATTAAATTTTGTATTTATTAGTATATTAAGTCTGTGTGTATTTCGTCTATTTAAAGCCTCGGTTAATGTAAATATAATTAAGATGCTTGAGTTTTTAAATATATTTAAGTCATATTTTACTGCCTTTTTTTTAATTACATAATTTTTTTTTTTTATAAATATTTTAGGAGCGAACAATCATTACAAAAATGGTCACAAAATATTATTATTGAAGCTGGAAATCACCAAGGTCAGTTAAACACAAGACACACCATTAATGTTAAGTAAGTTTTTATTTATCAATCTACTAGTACCACAATACACTAAGTTTTGTTTTAGTTGTTTTGTAAAAATTTTTATAATGTTTTGAATAATTTTTTTTTAGAGTAAATAATAGTAAAACTGAACGTCAAAAACGATACAGGGAGCAGAATAGACAGAAATTGAAACAGCGTGAAGCTGAAAGAAGAAAACGAATACAACATTCACAAAGTACTGCCGGGCCATCTACTTCTTCAAACACTAATAGCATTGAAGTGAGTGATGAAGAAACAATATCTGTTATTTCCCAAAGTTCATCTGGTTTGGAAAAAACACGTACAGCATCAATTCATAGAAATGAGCAAGATGATAAAATAAATGCTCTCCAAAATAAACAAGTACGTCAACAAAGATACAGAGAGCAAAACAAGGATAAATTGAAGCAGCGTGAAGCGAAAAGAAGAAGACGTTTACAAAATTTAGAAATTATTGCAGAAGTATCTAATTGTCCAAATATTGAATTTACAGAAATAATCAATGAGTTAATAATAAACGAATTAAATACAAGTTCTCGATGTGTACATGGCTTTGTAGAAATGCAGCATGAAGTGGATGAAGTATCTCAGCAAAATTCAAGCGATCAATCAACTGTAAATGTAAGTGAAATATTGAATAACGACACTCAATTTAGATACCATAAATCAGCTCATAAATATTTCAACGATAATTTTAAAAATAATGAATTTGGACATGCTTGTTCAATTTGCGACCGACTTTGGTTTGAGAAAGATTTGAAGAAACCATCTGCATCTGGATGTATAATTGACACTTTAACCATTGGGATAAATGTGGATGCACTCAAAATTTGCTCCACATGTAAATCAGCAATAGATAAAAATCACATTCCTAATTTCTCTGTTTATAATGGATTTCATTATCCAAAAGTACCACAGCATTTACCAAAAATAGATTTCATCACTGAAAGGCTTATCTCACCTCGAATTCCTTTTATGCAAATAAGAAGATTGAGACATGTTCAAGGACAATTTGGTATATACGGACAAATTATCAATGTCCCTGTTGCTGTTGACACCATGGTCCGGTCACTTCCAAGAAATGTTAATGATGAACATTGCATTTACGTACATATCAAAAAGAAAATAATTCATAAAAGTAGTTTTGTTCATGGCTTAATTAGCATCGGATCAGTTAAACAATGGTTGAATTATTTGATTAATACTCCTTTATATCAGCATTACAAAATAACAGTTGATGAATCATTTTTTAATGAAGAAGCACCACTCATTACACAACAGAATATTGATGAATTCAGTGAAAACATTGATATTGAAGAAAGCCTTACTGCTCAACAACAAACTTTAGTATGGAATGAAGAAAAATATTTAAGATTGGCACCAGGCCAACAAAATATTCCACAAAGTTTATTATTTGATGAGCATGCTGAAGAGTTGTCATTTCCGAGTATTTATATGGGACACTTTAGGAAATTTAGGGATACAGTCAATGTTACACCTTTTATGATGGCATCTAGTGAACTGCGACGTAAGGATCGTCGAGGCGTCGATCCCTATCATTTGTTATACATGGCTGTAAAAATAATGAGACTGCGAGTTCGTGACTGTTTAACAATCGCGTTTAAACATGTTGGTACAGATACCAATGTAACTAAGGAACAAGTTCAATCCGAAGATTATATTCATAACTGTATAGAGTCCAATTTAGCTTTTTTAAGGTCAATACCCAATTCAGTTTGGTACTGGTCTACAAGAAAAAAAGATTTATTTGCAATGATTCGACAGCTTGGGAAGCCAACAGCATTCATGACACTTAGCGCAAATGAAATAGGGTGGCCGGATTTATTAACATTGTTGCATAAATTGGCTGAAGAAAAAGAAGATATACAAAATTTTGTCGCATCAGAACTTAGTTTTATTCAAAAAAGTTCATTAGTTAACAATGATGCTGTAACCTGTGCTATTTATTTTAACAAACTAGTTAATGTAATAATGTCAATTTTGCAATCTAAGAAGTTTAGTCCTTTTGGTAAGTTCAGAGTTATAAACTACTTTTTGAGGATTGAATTTCAACATCGAGGGAGTCCCCACGCGCATATTCTCTTGTGGCTTGACAATGCTCCCACAGATATTCTTGGAGAAGATCAAAAACAATCTATAGAAATGATTAACAGTTTAGTGTCAGTATCAACGTCGGAAGCATCAGGAAATATCAAATTACTTACACATAAGCACACTTTTACATGATACAAAAAAATTGGCCCTACTTCTGTACAAATGTGCCGATTTGAAGCGCCATTTATGGCGTGTAAATCTACAATAATTTTATTACCGATGGAAAAAATTAATCCACTTTACAAAGAACATTTGAAAAGATATAATGAAATAAGAATCAACTTAGAAAGTAATGACTATGACAGTATTGATGATTATTATGAAAGTAATAATCTCAGATCAGATGAAGAATATAATAATATACTAAGAGCTGGTATTAATAGACCAAAAATATTTTATAAACCACATCCATCGGAAAAATGGCATAATACTTTTAATCCATTTGTTTTTAATGTATTAAAGTCAAATATGGATTTCCAGATAATTACCGAAGAGTATTCTTGTGCAGCATATGTCGTCGAATATGTAAATAAGACCAACAGAGGCATTAGCAATTTGCAACGCAAAATAATAGAAGTTATGAATGAGAATCCAGAATTTGACATTGTTGAAATAACTCGTAAAATGAGCGTCGACATGCTGAATACTATTGAGATGAGTAGTCAAGAAGCGGCTTGGTATCTTCTAAGGTTACCAATGTCTAAATCATCAGTTGTGGTTCAGTATATTAAAACTTGTTGGCCGATTGAACGGCAGAGGATAAAAAAAGCACAAAAACAAATAGATGAACTTGATGATGATTCAACTGATATTTGGAAGGAAGATTGTCACGATAAGTATCAAAAACGCCCAGAAATATACTAAAAACAGAAAAGGAGAGTACGTCACAAAGCAACACCCTCATGTTATTCGTTACAGAAATTATGATATGACTCATGATTACAATGAGTATAGAAGTGAAATGGTTACTTTACATATGCCATTTAGAAATGAAGACACAGAAATATTAGCAGATATGAAATTCACAACAATATACGATGAACACGAAAACGAAATTTTAGAAAAAAGAAAAGAATTTGAGTCAAATATTGATATTCAAAAAACAATTGATATATGCCGACAATTATGTCATGAGGATGAGCTGATGGATGACGAATCAGAAATTCGAAACTTTGGTACAAGAATTCCAGAGCCAAACCCCTTTGAAGAATTGTACAGAAATCCGAATGCTTTGGTAAATGAAGATTTACGTATAGCTACGCTTGATAACTTAGGAGCAATAGACAGAAGACTAGAAAATATCATAAGCAATGATCGTTTTTGTGAGCTCATGAGAAGCGCTAATGAAAAACAAAAAGACTTACTTTTACACGTCATTCATCACAATTTATCCGAAGAGAAGTCACCTTTACAATTATTTTTTACTGGGCCAGCTGGATGCGGAAAAACCTTTGTGATATAATTGATAATTACTAGTATTACTAGATAGTTTAACCTAAATTTGATTTTATTTAATGAACAATTTTTATTGCTACAATCATCGATGCGGTAATATTTTTAAATACAACATTTAATATAATAAACTATTTTAACAAAAACTTATTGTTTACACAGAAATAAAATAAAAATATATAAGTTATTTTGGATCCTTGTCCGGAAATAGATTGAATCCTAGTTTATCATTTTTGTATTGCGTGGTCATTATTAAAGTATCATCAGGTTTGCTATCAGAAGTCATATCCCATCTCCAGTATTCAATATTGTCTAATACAGCATAATTTAATTTTGATTGTATTAATTCCCTACAATTTAAAAACATTTTTCTCATTTTTGGGAAGTCTTCATTATTCTTTTTGCTCGTGTCATACATTTTCTTCGTGACATAGGAAACACAGTCAAGAGGTAGAGTAGAAATATAATACTGTTTAAATGCAACATAAATATTATCAAAGAGACGTCTAAAATTTATTACATTCAAGGTAATTGCAGAAATATTAGGTTTTATATTAAACAAACTAAACTTTTCTCTATAATCTATATTATTAACTAATGCTAAAATTCTATCCCAAATTTCAATTTGAAACACACAAAATCTATCTGCAAATGTTAAACCAACACTTTCAATAACATTCAAATAGTGAGTATAACATTGTATAATATTAGTATTGTTTTTAATACGTGGTTTAATGATTTCTCCTAATTTTTTACCCACAGTACCATTAATAGGTACAGGAACATCTATTTCATTTTTTCGCGTCCATGTCCAAGGTTTTTCACATTCCCTTGGGTTGAATAAATCAGACGACACAACATCGGGATCGTCTAATATAGTATTTTCGTTGTAAGGCATAGGACAACGAGCTATATCTTTTCCTGTGTAATATTCTTGTTTTTGTAATTTCAAATGTATAAATGCAGGATATTCTCTGATGAGTATATTCAAATCGTTAATAGTTATAGATGTTTGATTTTCAGTATTCTTTTTAAATTCATCATTTGTATAAACAATTATAACATTAAAAATTATTATTTGTAGTATAACAATAGATATTTTGCTATAACAGTTCATTTTTACCTGTTTCAGTAAACTTATTCAGACACTAGTTAACCAATTTTAAATTATAAAATAAAATAAAAACAGAAAATGGATCAAAGAAAAAATTAAAATATTCAATTTTATAAGGTTTTTGGTGAGATTCGTTTACTTCACTATTTAAAACTAATAAATTTTTTTTGAAAATTAAAAATTTATAATTCTGAATTATTTAATTATTTGTTTAACAAAAATGCTACATTTTTGGGATATATTTAAATCGTTATTGCTTTATATTTAATCATATGAAATCGTAATATTTGCTGGTTTACGAACTATTTATATACAGGGTGATTTTTTTATCATAATCAACTCAATTACTTAAAGAGTAATAATAATTTAAACATTTTTATTTTGGTTATCTTTAGTTACACATTATTCTTGAATTATTAACTATTTAATACTTTTTAAGTCCATCCCTTATGCCTGGTAAGGGTGTCAATTTTGTTTTTTCAAATAGGAACACATATTTTTAATTTAATAAAATGTTTGAGTTTTCAATTTAATAGTAAATGGCATTTGAATTTTTAGTATAACTTTATTTGTTTATTATATATAAATTATAAATACAGGTAGCTAATTTGATTTTTATGATTTTTATCGATATTAGCAGGTACATAGCATTGTTATTATCAATGGTAGTAAGTGACATTGTTATGAGTTTGTAAATACACTAACTGACATTACAGAAAGTATTATTAGTCCATAATTGATAATAAACAATCCGTGACTATGACAGTAATGTCATAAAAATCCAATTAGCTACCTTTATTTATAATCCCTTGTGTATTATACATGTATAATAACTCAAAAATTTGAAACTTTAAATGTTTATATCTAATAAACGAATATAGTCATATTAAAAATTCAAATGCTATTTACTATTAAATTAAAAACTCAAACATTTTATTAAATTAAAAATATGTGTTTCTATTTGAAAAACAAAGTTAACGCACTTATAAGGCATACGGGATTAACTTAAAAAGTATTACATAGTTAATAATTCAAAAATAATGTGTAACTAAAAAAAACAAAAAAAAAAAATGTTTAAATTATATTTATTCTGCAAGTAATTGAGTGGGTTATGATAAAAAAATCAACCTGTATATATATATATATATATATATATACCTCGTTAAAGAAAAAAATGTTTTTTGGGAAATTATCATATTAAAAGATTTTTAAAACATAATTTATATGAAATAAGTTTGTGATAATGTGAAGGTTCTAATACTTATGATTCTTAGCGAGGTATCATCGGGTATTATTATTTCAAAAGGTTATGGGGTTTGATGTGATTAGTTTATCGTTATATGACTCGATGATGGGATATTTTTGATCCTATGAGAAACCCTACCATGATGACGTTATTACGACCTCAAATTCGGAATCAGAAACCTCAAAAACGTATAGTAAACATGGTCAGACTCCCGAAACCGAAAGTTGATTTTTTCTCTATGGTTATGTTATTTTATATTTTATAAGCTAATTAAATATATAATATGTTACCATTTAAAAAAAATAATAATAACCATAAAATACAGTTTAGCCAAGTATAAAATTAAGTCGTTTTTGAAGTTCAGTTTTATTATTATTTACTCTAAAAAAAAATTATTCAAAACATTATAAAAATTTTTACAAAACAACTAAAACAAAACTTAGTGTATTGTGGTACTAGTAGATTGATAAATAAAAACTTACTTAACATTAATGGTGTGTCTTGTGTTTAACTGACCTTGGTGATTTCCAGCTTCAATAATAATATTTTGTGACCATTTTTGTAATGATTGTTCGCTCCTAAAATATTTATAAAAAAAAAAAATTATGTAATTAAAAAAAAGGCAGTAAAATATGACTTAAATATATTTAAAAACTCAAGCATCTTAATTATATTTACATTAACCGAGGCTTTAAATAGACGAAATACACACAGACTTAATATACTAATAAATACAAAATTTAATGCTATGAATATAAAAAACTTACAGATGACTAGGTGGACTTTGGGAAATAACAGATATTGTTTCTTCATCACTCACTTCAATGATATTAGTGTTTGAAGAAGTAGATGGCACAGCAGTACTTTGTGAATGTTGTATTCGTTTTCTTCTTTCAGCTTCACGCTGTTTCAATTTCTGTCTATTCTGCTCCCTGTATCGTTTTTGACGTTCAGTTTTACTAATATTTACTCTAAAAAAAAATTATTATAAAAATTAAACAAAAGCTAAAATAAAACTTATTGATAAATACAAACTTTAATAATAGAAATATAATCAACTTACAGATGACTTGATAGTGTGTCGTAAAGCGTTTTCTTTTTAGGAGGTTGCTCACTTTCACTGTCACACATTTTTTATTAATCGTTAATGAAAATTAAAATAAAATAAATCACATTTACATTATGTAACAAAAAGTTTATCCAAACAAATCCGATGATGTACGTACAGTACGAATATTATGTAATGTTATCATTACTTCTCATTTCAACGTAGTGTTATCGAACGTTCGTTATTTCGGCGCCATTCTTTTCTTTTTAGATAAAGCACAGGTTATGTGTACCGTAATAAACAACACTGTATACTAAATAGGTATCCAAGCTTAGTGTGGCGGGAGAAATGTTGCTTACATATATAGCGGGCGACGCGTCGCCACGCCAAAAATTTTTTTACCCCCCAGCTATAGATGTTTCACATCAAAAAATAATAATAACCATTAAATACAGTTTAGCCAAGTATAAAATTAAGTCATAGAACCGTTAGTATAAGTTTATAATAATATGTGTTATAAACTTATTTTATATTAATTATGTTTTAAAAATCTTTCAATATAGAGTATAAAAATTTACCAAACAATTTTTTTTTAACCACGTTAAAATCTATAAATAGTTGGTAAACCACCATATAATACGATTTCATAAAGTTAAATATGAAGTAGTTACGATTTAAATATAACCCAAAAATTGAACATATTTATTAAATAAATAATTGATTACTTGAGAAATATAATTTAATTTTTAATTTTAAAGAAAAATTTAATAGTTTTAAAAAGTGTAGTATTCGAATCTCATCAAAAACCTTGCAAAAATTGAATATTTTAAGTTTTTGTTTGATTCATTTTCTGTTTTTATTTTATTTTATAATAACTAATTGGTTAAATTTTTAAATTTGAGTTAGTTNTATAAGACATAAGAAATTAAACTTATTAAAATTCTTAATTTTTTTAAAGTCGAAAAAGTAATTTTTAAATTTGAGTTAGTATAAATAGCCTATTAAAGGCTATTTACGAAAGCAACGAACAGTTTCCGAGTCGGTAACACTTGTGTCTTACATGCTTACGGTACAAGGTTCAAAACCGTCTTTGGCTATTAATATTTTGCATTTTTTTTGAGTTAGAATAAAATTTTCAAATCATTTGATATTTATCTCATTTAGATTCAATAACTTCAATAAATATAAAGGATCCTATCACTATAGTCTCCCCTCGTGAGAAGAAATTTATATTCATGTTAATATTATTTTACTATGTGGTTCTTTTTGTGGCTACGATTTATTTTGCCAACCCTCACTAGACTCACTATTTCAACAATATGTCAAATGATTAAAATTCGTATCTAGTTTAAGTTATTACTCTAAAAAATCGAAAAAATATTCGTTATTCAAATAAAAAGTAGCTTAACCAGCTTTTTCCATACAAACAATTAAAATCATTAATTTCTAATATTCTTAAAGTATTCATTGTCGAATTAGATTTGATATGATAAAAGTATTCAACTATAAAAGTAAATAATTTTACTAAGTAATTTATTAATTTTTTACCTGAATTCACCTGAATTTAACGATAGATTTTTACAATTATAATCAAATTTTATAATACGTTTA
>NW_026099574.1:30731457-30754499 GCF_025091365.1 Daktulosphaira vitifoliae
TGCTGCTTAAATAGACATAATCTATCGAGGGTAAAGTTATAATTTAATGTTAGCGCATTATATATTTCGAATACATGCGATTGGAGAATATTAAGTGTATTATTACTATGATACCGTAGGACGTGACTGGCCTAGTGGACGGTGGCACTGTGTTGATCCCTGCGTTGGTTAATTTCCTCTTTTGTATTAAAAAAAATCACAGAATACATTATTGTTTGTTCCGCAAACACTAATTGTACGCGCTGCGATTGCTTAAAATATTGTACATGGTTAATTATACAGTTTTTTCCGTGTATAACAATATCACTATAGTAATGCGGTAAAAGAAAATGTGATTACATGTTTTCGGTTGATTTCGAACCGTATACAACGACTGGGTTAGTTTTCTGGAGTCTACAGATTATGAGCGTGCGCTTGTGTATAACGTTCATAACCAGTAAAATGTAATTGGACAATCGATATAAATTACAAAGAAAAAAAATTAAAGTGAAATTTATTCACAGGACCGTGTAACAGAATAATATGATAACCAATCGCTAGAGTTATCGTTCGTATTGGTTAGTAATCATTTTGTTAAAATATTGTATACTTCCAGTGCATTAATAATTATGTGCTTTTTGTTTCATTTCGCCATGAAAATATAATGCGAATAACATATAATGTGCTGCTATGATCTATTGCACTTACGATGAATTATTACTTTATTAGTGTGTTGATATTTTAATCATTATGCAAGTTGTAATGCCCTTTCATAAATAAATAATTTATTCATTTTCGTGTGTATACTCTATTCAAATTCAATTACTAAATAATGATAAATATTAAATAAATATAAAGTAAACAAATATGAGTTAAAAATATTTTACTTGAACAAAATTTTTTTTTATGAGTAAAATTAACTAGTTTAATCTTAACTTTATTTTATTTAACGGACAATTTTTATTGTTATAATGAACGCTGTTATCGTATTCTTAAATACAACATATAATAAACTAAAATTATTATATTTTACATCATATGTTGTTTTTAAATAAAGTCTATTTAAATAGCATTATTTTTTTTTGTTCTTTTAAATGGTAAAATGGTAACCATAAGGTTTGATATCTTGTAAACATTGTGTAAGCGTTAAAAACTATTAATTCTCTTGCATTAAAACTCCATAGGTCTGAATGTTGGAAAATAAAATATGGCGATGACAGTGTACGCGAATGATATAATAATAATGTGAGAAATACTGCAAATAAATTAATAGAGCAAAGTAAAAGTATAGGAATAAACATTAAAGAAGACATACCTAAATACCATGAACTTTGTATCATGAAGTCAACATAACCAAAACTCAATTTCAATGGAAGTCGTGGCGTTTGAAAAAGTACCTAACTTTAAATATCTTGTAGTAGACATAAATGAAAGGGCAAATAGCCGTACCGATTTTCAACTTGAAACTAATAGCAAGGTAAACAAAAATTAAACTATACATACAAAATAAAGTGTTATTAAATTTAATAATTAATATTATGACTAATATAGATAAAATATTAATTAATACAAAATAATCAAAAATGACTAAATTATAGCGAACATTTGGTAGTATCTTTTATTAAATCACAAAAAAAAACATTTTATAGTCCCAAAAGAATTTTTTAATAATTTTTAAAAATTTACTTATTGAAGAATTTGTACAAAAAATTATTTTTACATTAGAGAATTCTATGATACAACAAATCAATTACAAAAATAAATGTTACAAGATTCAAGATTAAATTTAAACATTCATTAATAATTTACAAAATTATTTTATAACTGATTCTTATTTTAGAAAATGAAGTTTTAAAAGTTTACTAATATTTCAAATACAAATGTAAAATTATTCTAAATGATCATTATTAAACAGATTTAATCCTACAATATTATCTTTGCATTGTGCGAACATTATTAAACTTTTAAGAGGTCTGGGATCAGATGTACTATCCCATTTCCAGTATTGATCACTTTTTAAAATAGCATAATTTGTTTTTGATTCCATTAATTTCCGACATTTTGGGAAGTCTTTATAATATTTATGAAAGTTTATTTCGAGCGGTATATTATACCTTTTTTTTCTTGGAGTTTTTTTCTCCAGGATACTCGCAACACAGTCAATAGGTAGCGTAGAAATAAAATAACGTTTAAATGCAAAAGATATCTTATAAAAAAGTTGCTTAAAATTTTCTATAGTGATAAATATTACTGGAAAATTGAATGTAATATTAAACAAACTATATTCTTCTAAATAATCTACATTATTTACCATTTCTTCAACTTTATCCCGAAGTTCAATTGAAAACAAACAAAATCTGTCTATTAATGTTAAACCAACGCTTTCGATAACATTCAGATAGTGCGTATAACACTGGATTATATTAGTGTTGTCTTTAAGACACGGTCGAATGATTTCTCCTAATTTTTGACCAATGGTACCGTTAATGGGTACTGGAACATCTATTTCATTTTTTCGCGTCCAAGTCCAAGGTTTTTTACAATTTCTTGGGTTGAAAAACTTATACTCCACAACATCAGGATCGTCTAATATAGTGTTTTCGTTGTAAGGCATAGGACAACGAGCTATATCTTTTCCTGTGTAATAATCTTGTTTTTGTAATTTCAACTGTATAAATGCAGGATAATCTTTGATGAGTTTTTTCATATGGTCAATAGTAATAGATGTTTGATTTTCAGTATTCTGACTCGACTCATCATTTGTATAAACAATGATTACATTTGAAATTATTATTTTTAGTAAAGTAATATGCATTTTGCTAGAGAAATTCATTTTCACTTGTTTTAGTTATAGTTAAATTATTTAATTACTAGTTAATCAAATAGTTATTATGAAAAATCGGTAAATTTATGGAAGAAAAAATTAAAATATTCAGTTTATATATAGTTTTAAAAATGATTCATTTATTTTGTAGTATAAAGCTTATTGTATTTACACCTCCCAAGTAATCAATTATTTGTTTAACAGTAATGTTAAGCTTTTGAGATAGATTTAAAATGTTATTCCTTTATATTTAACTTTATGAACTCATCATATTTGCTGATTTACGCATTACTACTCAAATAACTTATTTTTAATTTAGACTATTTAATATAAATTATATAATTTACTGCTCTATTTGATAGATATATTAAATTATATATTCAATTGACTTTTTATAAATTATAATAATTAATAACATTTAAAAAATACTTAATTGATTGTAGTAAAATGCAATGGTGAAATTAAATTTTGAAATTTTTTATACTGTATAGTTACAGTAAGTTAAGCAATTAGAGTTTTATAAAATAACTAATGTTAACATTATATATATTATGTTATATCTCTTTTTAACGTTTTTGCTGTATAACTTTTTCTCTTTATATCACTGGACATAATTTACATTCATTAGTTCAATTGTGTAATTATAGTATTATTGATTACTCTGTTATAAGAAATGCTGTCACACTTATTTTACTAATTTCTAGGAATCAAATTTAATTAAAATTATTATTTTCTTTTTACTTTGAATTTATAGCATTTGAGCGATTCATATTCTCAAATAATTATAGTGTCTTAAAATATTCAATCAATAAGTTTTGTATGTCATGCAAATATGTATATTCTCCGTGATCATTTTTACAACTATTTAGCGAAACTATTATGATGTTTATTAACTATTTCAAAAGAAAACTTGATTAATTAAACCATGCAATACGTTTGAAACAGTAATTTAAACAATTATTAATATTTTTTTGAACTGTGCATTTTTGAATATATTATCACAGATTTTCAAACATTTTTAGTCATGGTAACTATTGGTTTCTATTAAGTTACGTCACAGATCATTTCCAACAACTCAATATTTCTTTTTTAAGCATAACCACAAAGTCGAGATCGTGAGATATTAAATGAAGTATGTTGTGTTACTTCATAGATTGTTATAAATATTCTGTCAATTATATATATATATATTATGTACTAATTATTTGCAGTATTACTTATTGCGCTTTGTTAGACTTAAATGTTCTAGGTTACGACCTCATCAGTTTACCAAGGTGAATCGAGCTATTTATAATTATACCAATAAAATTCTACACAAAAGAAATTACCATTTCATGGTAAAATATTATTATTAAGTATCATATTGTCATTAAAATTTATTCTTATTTGATTCGAGTTTAAAACCGTTAATTATTGCAACTCGCCATTAATTAGTACTTTTAAAATAGATATCTGCGATTAATGAATATTATATTGGGAAAGCTGGTACATTATTTATTTCACGTGAAGAACGCAGTAATGATATCATCCAACGTATGTGTACATATACTTCAGAAAATATATTGTATAGAATATAAAGTACGTGTCTAGTGGTAAAGTTGGTTGAAACGACTGTTTCTCGTAAGTACATATATTACTGTATATATGCTGTATTAAATTAAATTTATGTTCTAGTAAATTTTTTAACATAAACATATGATGTACTCTCCGTGTACGTTTTTCTGGATTCCTTACAGTTATTGTTTTTTTATGCAATTAACCCAAAACAAAAATTTATGACAAGTTATGACTGAGTTAATTATGAGAGTTGACTTACCTTGAAAATGTTAAACAATATTACGTGCAATGTCACAAAAGAATAGAGAGAATAACAATTTTTTAATTCCTAAAAATATTAGATTGCTATTGGCTTTTACAGACAATTACGTGAAATACTACCATTGAATTCCGAAGAAATATTATTTGTTAAGAATTATATTCGACCAAACTAAAAGAACCTTCAAAATATGTAATAACGTTGAAAACGTCTGCTGAGCATACACGAAACCATAAAACCGCATGTATAAGCCTAAACTCATGAAATGTTGTTTTTTGATATTACACACAAGTGTAATTCTTATGCTGCCAGCTCGTCGTATAAACCACTCATTCCGGCTGTATTATTATATTATATTTTTTTTTTGTTAAACAAACGACGTGCACATGTTTCGGTCTACCTTTAACATACTATCATTTTTGTCTTTAAATATCTAATTTTTCGTATCCTAATTACAACTATGTAGATACCTGCCGAGAAGCAAGTTAATACACCTAATTTTGATGTCACCGTCGTTACATGAAAACAGTCATTGGTCGCCGTGCCGCCCCCAGTAACCCCCCGCGCGTACATTATTAACTAATAACTGCGCACTTTGGGGGCTCCTTCGTGTTCATAATCACAGGGGTCAGTATAAGCGTCGTCCATTAAACTCCAAGCTGGTTCATGAGAAAACGGCGACCGTCGTTTATGGTAACGTTTATCGGTGTGGTTGATTTCGGTTTTTAACGACTTAACGACGATTAGCCGGGACGACTAGGTTAGATTGCAGTTTGTGGCTGCACACTAAATACTAATTCAGACGTACACACTGCACAGGTCGGTTCATTGTGTAGGAAACGATGTAGTAAACAACATTAGATAGCATTATGGAACACGACGAGGAATCTTAATATCCTTGCAAACTGTACCACTTTACCAATGCCGTTAATAATTTTAAATGATCGTTATCAATCAAATTTTATAGGTCGATAAATTATTGATTTTAGGTGAATTTTCCACGTTACATATTAAAATTTGTCACTATTTAAATAATACTGTCGAGTATATATAATATAGTTTAAATTTAATATTTTTTAGATGGGTTTTCACGAGTCAACTAGAATAATGATAACTAATTTTAAATAAAATATTGAAATAACAGTAAATAATAGTTTTCGGGTATTAACAATATTTCTTTCAGTGGTTAGCCACACTAAAATCACAAATTAAAGTAAATTTCAAAACACAACTCTTCTACAATTATTTTTCAAAGATATTTTAATCGATTTATAAATAAGTAATTTCCTAATTGTTTTCTTGGGATTTATCGGTTCACACGGTCACGATAAAGTCGGCAGCAGTAATCTAAGGGTAGGAACCTTACAGTTTATATTAATGATTCAGAAGAAAATAACACTAGTTTGAAAACGCATTATAGATTTTACCGTGTTGTACTATAAGGTACTATTTATATGACGACCCAATAAATGAAAGGAAACGATTATCCGAAAATAATACTACACTTGTTTCCTTGTTTTAAAACGAACGGTATTAACTGCAATGAGAACTATACGCAGGTATTAACCAGGTTTTAGTGTTCGATTGTCTTATCAATTTTTCAGTTCAATACAATTATTTTCAACTGCTATCGCCGGTAAATCAAGTAGAAAATCAATAAAGTAAATTAATGCAAAAAACTATTTTAATTTTAATTTGAGTGTTGGTCATTTCGAGTATATTGACTTTGAGTATATGGTCGTATTCATATTACTGCATAATATTTCACCTAATAATATAACTCTAAAGATCTTGAGGTGTATCTAACCGCAAAAAAAATTATATTTATATACATGTAGTATAACATACATCTATTATGAGCCGACTTGAGTGTGTTAGCAGTCGCTCTAACAAAATTAATTCGAGATTAATTTATAAAACAGACACATATTAATTTGTTACAACTCGAAATTTTGACATGGAGTGAATTTGTGTACAAGAGGATAAATTCAAGTTTTAAACAGGATTCTGGGTAACAATCACATCAATGTTCATCAAACATTTACGCGTCCACTTTTGATAATAAAACGGTAATTTCTTTGTTTGTCGGATTACGTGCTTGGAATATGTATCGGATGGAAAATTTATCGCAGGCAATGTCTTCATTGTCTTATGCTTTTAGCGTTATGAGCATCCGGTTATACGAATACTGCCCATTCCACACAATAATATTACAAGACGGAAGAAACATGTATTCTAAATATTTAATAAAATCCGACCGACCAATTACGTGCTTTTATTTATTTTATAATAGTATTGAATTTTTAAAACATTTTTCTTATCGAAGAATATTTCAAATGGTAATGTTCTAGTCTTATAATAATTTATTACGAAATTACATCTTTAGCGTTCAATTATTTTATTATACCTACTTAATTTTATAGATTACCATGATATGCATTACGAATAAAATTATTCATAGTTAGTTAAAGTTAAAACATACATTTTTACCTTAATATTTTTAACTTCAATGCGAATTTAATAAGGTATTAATTTTACTATTATGTGAATATTTTTCATTTTTTGTGTCTGTCGCTTCTATTTCTCATGTTTCACAGGACCGATTTTTTTCAACAATACGTCAAAAGATTATAAATCGTATCTAGTTGAAAATATTACCCCACAAAATTGAAAACGTTCCCTTTTACCGTAAATTATGAAAATCGCTAAAAAATTACGAATTTTAATAAGAATAAATTTAGACATTTTTATAAAAATAGTATGAACCGTAACTTAACTCTAATCTACATTTAAAAATGTTAATGACTTCCGAAATACTAATTCAAAAGTTGTTATCGATCAGCAATTGGCTTAATTGGATCATTTTCTATTATATAAATTAGTTGTATATGTATTTTCCAATTAAAATAAATAAAGTGTGTACCTTCATAAGAAATAATGGATAGACCCAACAAAAATTTAATCACTAAAAAATAAAGTAATAAACAATATTAAAAAAAAAAAAGTTTTCAAAATTATTATTATTTTAGAAGAAATTCTATGTCGGCGATAAATCAATCATTCTATATATGTATATATTTCTTAAATGACCTGAACTTGAAAATTCACNATTTAATCACTAAAAAATAAAGTAATAAACAATATTAAAAAAAAAAAAGTTTTCAAAATTATTATTATTTTAGAAGAAATTCTATGTCGGCGATAAATCAATCATTCTATATATGTATATATTTCTTAAATGACCTGAACTTGAAAATTCACCCATTGTAATAGACGAGTTTTCAATTTTTTTTTTTTTGATGTTGGCTGAGTCTAATTTCAGTTTTAAGCCTTGAAGGCTAATAAATTGGTAATGTATAACTTCTTTAAATGCGTTGAGTCAATTTTTTTTTAGTACACTATGTCACTTGTACATGTTGTGAATTTGATTCCTTAACATGGCAGAAGAGTTACAAGATTACCTGTTATGTTAACGTATTTTTCGTGTAAGTTTTTGAATGGGATTTTGAGGTGCCCAACGGAAGAGTTCCAAAACCGTCAGTATTAAACGGACTTGTGTATTTTATTTCTATTAACTTTCAAGTATCGTCTTCTCCTAGTTTATAAATTACAGGCAACGGTATTTTTTAATATCGTCACATTTAAACACGGTGAATTGGAAACTTAGTCACGAGGTTGTTTTTTTTAATACTCTTTATTCGATGCTATTAGTCTCTAAAAAAGTTTTACGGAAAAAATAATTTTCAACAAACTTTGTAAGCTTAAAAGTGTGATTTCATTATATGTGTTATTTAATATAAGGTAGTTGAAGCTATTGCCATAAATTTTCATTATCAAGTGTTAATGAGGGTGAGAATATGGGCGCTAGAGAGCGTGACATGGTTAAATGGGCTTTAGCAGTGGCCGTACGGTAACAAACTAATCATAAAATGAAACGCTCTGGTATTATATTATATGTCATGGGTGGAGACTAAAATGTAATTAACCGTTCGTTCTGCGAAAACTCGAGGCCCAATTACTATTTGTATTAGCGCTTGCACATACGATGTGGGTTGTTGGCACGGTGGCAGTAGAGTAAGAGGGGTGAAAGTTATTAGTATTAATAAAAGTACGCGTATTAAACACAATGTATGAAAAACCTTATTAAAAAAATGTAAGTCATAGGCATAAAATTGCAA
Organism: Daktulosphaira vitifoliae; assembly: GCF_025091365.1. Lineage (NCBI taxonomy): Eukaryota > Metazoa > Arthropoda > Insecta > Hemiptera > Phylloxeridae > Daktulosphaira > Daktulosphaira vitifoliae. Next base: position 30,740,255 of record NW_026099574.1, read on the forward strand.
ATAATAAAATTCGTGTGAAAATGATGCAATTGTTCATTTTTGACATAAAAGATGTATACACTGTCATCAAAATTAAAAATGATATTACTTAGTTTAAGGATCATAAAATAGCATGTTGATATTTCTTTAGAAAAAAATGTTAGTAAATGTTCATTTAATCATTAACGGTGTCAATTAAATTATATGCATATTCTAAACTTAAGTAATAATTATATTGTTTGGGTAAAAGGTTATAAAATAATTAATTATTAATGTAGTCAGTAACATATTTCTTGTGACGACGAATTGGATTATGATCCAGGTTTTTACTGGCTTCTTTCATTATATTACATTCTTCTACTAAATGTACAATCAATTAACTACAATATTTAAATCTTTAAATGTTTGTTACAAATTGGTGATAATTATCAAGAAGTATTAAGTTTAAAAAACATCCAGAAAAAATATCTTACATTAAATGATTCGATAACATTTTTGTACACAAGTCATAATTGTATAATTATCATTTGATGGCAAAAGTTTATCATTGCAATTAAATAGATTTTAATAGAGTAACTGCAACGATTATAGTATTCGTTAAATAAATCGACGGTATTGTTATAAAAAACATATTTAAAATAATTTTCTTTTACTATTGACATCGAATAATATCATAAAGAAGTGTTTGTTAAGTTTTGACGTAATGTGTAAATATACAGAAAATAATATCAGACGCTACTAATGGACTGGCGCACGCTGCCGACGTCTGTATAAAATAAAATGATAAAAAAGGCTTAAAAACATCATTATCGTTAAAATATATTTCATGTTAGTGTGATTGTTTTAACAAAACTCGATATATTATACATATACATATTTTTTAGGAGTATTACAGCACACACGAGTCGCCTGTCGGCGGCATAATATAATAAAAGCAGCTGTTGCATGTCTGTAACTATATACGACATTTTGTTCAAACGCCGAGACAAATTAATGGACCTTTAACTTAGCTGTATATTTTAAATTACACCTAATATGTTTGTATTTTATGTATAAGTAAATTACTTAAGTATTATAATGAATCTGCATAAAAACTGGTTCCGATAACAGCGCAGTAAAATAAAGATGGTAATTCAAACTAAATATGGCAAAGTGTTTAACATTATTAATATTAAATAATATATTTTAACATTGATTTAATATAATGGACTTCTGAAATCACACAATTTTATGCAAATGCACAATAAACACCAATTAAGTTTTTACAGTCGATACGATTAATTATGTTTAAAATCCCAACTCAATAACTTAATATTAATATTATTATTACATAATAATATAAACGTGATTGTAGGTATCCTGGGATAGCATTTTGTAGATTTATTATGTAAATAATATCAGAGTAATGATACAAGTTTTAAACATAGAAACTATTTATAGTTTTATAATAATCTAACAAGTAATAAAAAAATCGTTTATTTTATTTTATAATCAGAGTCTATAGCTATTGCACAAAACCGTGTTACTTAAACTTTGAAATATGTAAAAGTATAGATTATAATATTTTGCATTTAGCTTATTGATATCCCAAACAAATATATAACTCATGTATCTCTAAAACCTTTAAAAAATATACAAAAGCTAAAAGTTTTGAGCCTTGCTCATAATTAATGATAAAATGTTAAAATTAGGTCTGATAACTTTTAATTGATGCATTTTAATATAACGAGTTTTATATAATTGATAAATTAGTGTGTTATTCAAACGTCCAATGGATTATGTGTAATTATTAATATCCTAATACCAAACTATTCATATTTTACTTATCTAAAAATGTATTTTACCAGTAGTAGTAAAATAAATTTTTTTTTTATATATCGCCGTACTTTAATAAGAAATTGATATCGTTCAAGGATCGAAGTATCCTCATGAAAATGTAATTTTGGACAAACAGAATTCGTCATCATATTCGGAACACATTAAATTATCCTGATAATTACATATGAAGGAGTGAGAGTATCGAGAGTTCATCCGTATTTTCGTTAATATTACATAGTTAATTCGATACAATGATATTACATTAAAACCTCATATAATGTAAGTAACAGTTGTGTACTACTAGTATGACATTAATTTGGTATTATACACCGGTACATGATGGGATATTATAACCGCAAACATTAATAATGGGCTTTAAGTTTAATACACAAAAATGATTGTAGGTATTTCAATAGAATACTTAAATAAGGTACGATATGAAACCCATGTAGAGTTTCATACGCAGTATAATCGAATTACTTGTTTATTTCCATGTGATATTAAGTTACAAAATATTTTCTTATACATATTGTGTATAACACGAATAAAAAATATTATTTCAAAAACTTTTAAAAAGGAATGTAAAATAGCTACATCTTCAAAAGATTTAAAAAATACTATTGTGTTTTGTTAATGGCGTTTAATTAGTGTAAAGAGAGACTTGAACTCAATAGATCTACTAATTGACAGAAAAATAAAATAAATAAATTAGTTATTAGACAGTTTATAGCTGTGTACTTACTAAATTAAATGTAAGTAGATGTATTTACATTCAGATGTGCAATAAATAGAAAATTGAACAGTTAATTATATGTTTTATTTTAAAGTTATTATGTCAATTCTAAACATATTCATTTGAGTAAAAAATAATTTGAAATTTCAATGGTGTCTTATGTAGATTTTTAATGAACGAAAAAATAAAATCTTATAAATTTATTCATAATTTTTTACTACACAAATTTCAAAAATACATTTTTGCAACTTATTAACTTTTGGATATACATTATTTTATTACATTATTAGTATATATATTATGTAATATTTTTTAGTTACTAAAAATAATGCTATAATAAAGTAGATTCTTAAAGATTCAAAAAACTTAAGTTATTAAAGTTGAATGCAATTTTTAGCAATAATATTTTGTCTTGATTTTTAGTGAATAATTAAAAAATATAAAATTGGGCTATACGTAACTACTACACATATAAATTTCAATTGTTTTTTGTAAACAATTCATAAGTAAACCAAAAAATGTTTGTTATTAACGTCATTGCAACAGATGGTTACTTTTAGCAGTAAACAAAGTTTGAATAAATTATTATACCATACTTATTATTGCTATTTCCTCATTGTTTTAATATGATTATTTAAAAGTTTTCATATTAGAATTGAATGCATGTTCATTATTAGTCGAAAAAATATTTACAGTAAATGTTAATAAACGATTTAATAGTTATTATCGATCATGTAAAAAGATCCCTGTAATACTAAATGGTAGTTAACTCCTCATATATTTCTGTAGTTAAAACTAAATTATGAAAATTAATGATAAAAATATTCGTTTGAAATATTATAATTCTATAAGTTATATTTAATGAAATTAAATTTATTAAATAAGTTTAATCTTGTAAAAAATTATAAAATATTATTAGACTTTATACAATATTTAAAATCGATATTTTTAACTTCTTTCTACTGAAACTTTTAGGTATGAAACCTAAAAAGTTATTAATTTAAATTACTATATAAGGATATACTATTATTAAATATTTATATAAACGAATATTTTTGGGAGGACTTAAAGTTTGCTGTATACTGTTTTTGCAAACTTTTAAATGTTGATGAAATAATTCTTTCATCAGACTATGGAATAATTTTACGCTTGAAAATTTTATCAGGCAAAGTATAGTTCCTACTTTCTGAGTAATACTCAGTATATTTTTTATCCAGTATTGAATAAACTACAATTTGATATTAATTGGAATATATATGATTATTTAATAGTATTCGTGAAATGAATAGTTTGTGTAGAAAAATAATATGTTTTCTACTAGTTAAATATTTTCGGCATAAACACAGTTGATAAATACTATGAAGTAAAATGTATTAAGCCGTATGGAAAATTACTAATTTTATATCAAAAATAAGTTTTATTAATAGGCAAAACTAGACCTTTACATTAGCTCATCAAGTTTTTTATCTTTTAATGTCTTTTTTTTTTTAGGTGATGATTTAATTGATTAGGAGAGATAAATCAAGAGGAGAAAATAAGTTAGGACCTTAAATTTATCGTGATTAAAATTAACAATTTTTAACATTATAACTTTGGAACTTCTTCTGGTCAAATAATACATTGATTTTCTGGTTAAGGTTCAAAATATTATGTTAGATGGTGATAGCAAAATCAATCGTGGCCAATAGTTTTTCGTAAAGAATAATTTAATGTTTTGACTTTATAAGCTGATCTTTTCTATATTTCAATTTAAAATTTCTATATTCAAATATTAGAAATAGTACAGTATAATAATTATCTGTTTTTTAATAAATAATACAAGTATTACAACATATCATATGTAGATTAAAAATTGAAATGTTTTTACGAATAAAAAAATTATTAGTTTGTAAACAAAACAATCAAGGAAAACGCCTTATAAGAGCTTATAATTTATTAATATAATAAATATATTTCCCAAATTTCGGGGAGTTATTAGTTGTTATTGAAAAATGATTTATTTTATATTAATGATTATTAAAAAAAAACATCTATAAATAATCTACTTTTTTGCGAAATAAATAATATCCACAATATTTTTTATTTGACTAAAATATAATTTATGTGGTTGTTTGACAAATCGTGAATACGTACAGTATTATGTACACTAGAGTGTTATTTAACTAACTAAATATTAGAGCTTTGTATTACTTGTAAACAACTTAAGAGAAAAATAAGGAACAAAGCCATTATAGTGAACTAATTAATTTTTTTTTAATAACATGAGTCTAAGAAATTTATTATTTTTAACTTTGTTTATAGTAGCATTTTCTAAAGTTTTTAATTTCAGCAATGTAAAGTTACATTGTATTTTTTCTTCCTACATGTTAAAATTTTTTCAGCTCAATGAAAAGTATTTTCAATTAACGTACCGGGAACATGGAACTTATATAGATCATATAAAGTATTATGCAAGCAATTTACAAACTCAAAGTATAATTGTGTTGGCGATGCTTGACGAGTTACGAGAGCAAAACCTATCAGAACTTTCGGAAGATTTAATGACAGTAAATTTGTACTTAAATAACATCGGAGGACATCTGTACATGTTTATAAATAAAGAGGACGACAAATTTAAATTTGTAACGGATGGACAAATTTTACGAGAAGGTTTTAAAATCAACTACAAATTAATTACAGAAAAACTATCTGAATTCTTGAATGCTAATATGTGTCATAATTTTTTCGTTGATTTGTTTCAAATTAAAAAAATTGACAAAAAGTTTCATATTTTGTCTGATAATTTCCAAAAATGTGATACAGAAGATCCTGATGTAATTTATAACTGTTTAAATGAAATGAAAAATAAATCTAACAGGATTTTTTGGGACACTATACAAAAAAAAAATTACGTTGATTATCATCCATCAAACTTGTTGTTATATAATATAATGCATCCCTATAGTAAATATAATAAAGAAAATATTAAAGTTAATGACGGCTTAGCTTTATTAAGAAATGTTAAAGTTTTTACCGACTCAAATGAAGTATATAGTGTCGTTAATCTATACGAAAAGGCAATTTTAAATTTTGATGTGGAATTTATAAAATATTATCATCATCAAATAATTGCTGCTACGATACATCCAGTTTTTACTGCGGTTGTGGATTTTTTAAATACGTTTAATAAGGTACATACTACACGATATTATTTATGCAAATCCCAAGTCAATATTTATAATTTTCGAGTGTTAATCAAATATATTTTGCAAAAGATTGTAAGCTCTAATTTATATAATAATGAAATCAACGAACTCTTAAAAGAGTTGTGTCAAAAAATGTCAGATTACATATGGTACCTCAAACCAAAAAACTTGCATTCTGTTATTCAAAAAATGTCAAAAATTATGTTCATGAATAAATTAAAATTTAATGGAAACATTCAAGATTTTGACAATAAACTAAAATATTTTGAGTGCAGAAATATCGTTGATAAAACTAATGAAAATATTGAAGAAATGAAAAAGTATGTCACTAATCTTGTGAAGAATCAATATTTGTTAATGAATATCCAAAAGATATTTAATTATAAAAGTAGCATTGTTGAACCACTAACGAAAACAGAAAGCAATGTAAAAGGTAAATTGTTTAAAATTTAACTTGATTTTATACTTTCTTAATTTAAAAAAATGGTAGTACATTGGAAATGTGCAATAATTGATACAAGTATAGTTGATATCTGACAGTGATTAAAATCCCTATAATAAGAAACGCTTCGATGCTAATCTGCAGAAAGTGTTGAATTTTAAGAAATTGGTGGATTATTCCAAAAGCAAAATGAACTCCTATTACCTTATTTATACTCTGATTACAAGTTTTATGATTAATAAGTATAATATATGAATGACTATTTATTATAGCAATTAAATATAGTATGAAATTGATATTTAATAATTTAATATTGTAAGTTTTACGGAGAAATTATAAAAATTATAAAGTNAACTATTATAATAGCAATTAAATATAGTATGAAATTGATATTTAATAATTTAATATTGTAAGTTTTACGGAGAAATTATAAAAATTATAAAGTAGTTGTTACTATTATGGTAAACGTATATATAAATTAAATGCAATACTTTTCAAAAAAAATTTTTTTGTTACTTATAAATAAACTTACTGGTCTACAAGGAATTTTTATTAGAGACCAAAATATACTTTTCTAAATCAATTTTTGATCTGATTTCAACAAAGTTTAACATTATTGTAATTAAATTAGAATCATATAATTTTTTGGAAATCAGTGTAAACCACTTGTATAATATTTTAAAACATATAAATCGCCTAGTTGTACATTTTTAAAAAAGTATTCACAATGTAAAATTGAAATTAAAAAAAAAATAATGTATTACAGAGAATTCCAAATTGATTCCTTCTGTTGGGGAGGCATAGGGAAATGTGTACAAATTTTTTTTTCATAGCTTTGAAAAACGTACAATATTAAAAAAAATATATCTTTTTAAAAATATTGTTTTCAATTATAAAATTTTAAAGCCAAATAAATATTTTCTAATAAAAAATGGCGAGGATTTGTTTTCTAATCTACCTTACTTAATAGGCCATAGCAGTTATTACACTAATTTAAAATAAGTTTTTGTACAACAATTTATTATATTATTTTGAATTTTGAATTTTGTAATTTTTATACAATAATAGTACTTTATTTTTCAATTTTGATGACCGTTTTCACCATAAAGACAATCTAGAGTATTTTTAATTTTTTTTCAAATCAAAGTATACAGGGTGATTTTTTTATCATAACCCACTCAATTACTTACAGAATAATAATAATAATTTAAACAGTTTTTTTTATTATTATCTTTAGTTACACATTATTTTTGAATTATTAACTATGTAATACTTTTAAAGTTAATCCCGTATGCCTTGTAAGGGCGTCAACTTTGTTTTTCAAATGGAAACACATATTTTTAATTTAATAAAATGTTTGAGTTATTAATTTAATGGTAAATGGCATTTGAATTTTTAATAAAACTTAATTTGTTTATTAGATATAAACATTTAAAGTTTCAAATTTTTTGAGTTAATATATAGGTATAATAACAAGGGATTACATATACAGGTAGCTAATTGGTTTTTTCTGATATTGCTATCAAAGTCACGGATTATTTATTATCAATTATGACTATCAATAGATATACATTTTGTATTGTCAGTTAGTGTATTTATAAACTCACAACAATGTACCTTACTATCATTGATAATAACAATGCTGTGTACCTGCTAATATCGATGTCATAAAAAACCAATTAGCTACCTGTATTTGTAATCCCTTGTGTATTATACCTATATATTAACTCAAAAATTTTAAACTTTAAATGTTTATATCTAATAAACAAATTAAGTTTTATTAAAAATTCAAATGCCATTTATTATTGAATTAAAAACTCAAACATTTTATTAAATTAAAAATATGTGTTACCATTTAAAAAAACAAAGTTGACACCCTTACCAGGCATAAGGGATGAACTTAAAANACTTTGCACCGTAGCGTATAACACGCGGTGTTGGTCAGTCAAATACTCATAGTAGGGCGACGGCTGATAAAGGTGGCACGAGTCGCGGGGCATCGTGTATAACGAAGCGACGCGGGCCGTGTCATAACTAAAGATAATCAAAAAAAAATTATTAATTTATTATTATTCTGTAAGTAATTGAGTGGGTTATGATAAAAAAATCATCCTGTATAATATAAACATAAAAGTGTCAGTATTTCCGGAATATTTTCAAAAATCAAGTTGAAATTGTTAATTTTTGGTAGAAAATTTGCCATTATCTCTAAAATGGCAACGTTTATTAAAAAAAGTTTTAAGAATGTCGAAATTACTGCTTTTTAAAATTGTAATTGCTTTTGAAATTTTTCCCATGTACTCGAGGAAATTTTTTTCAATGTTTGACGATAATATCTTCGACTAGATACGAATTGTGATCTTTGACAAAAAAAAAAAAGTAAAATAAATACATCATAGTAATATTAATAGTAACATATTCAGCTTCACATAGCAGCTAAAAAAATTTAATGTAATAATTTAAATAATAAGATATATACTAGTAATTGTTTCTTCTTCAAAAGGTTGTGTTAAATAAGAAAATAATAAAAATGTTACTAATAAGTAACGTTGCTAATAAGGTTTAATTTAATATGATATATTAATAGTAAGCATGTATGTAAAACATATAAATCAAAATTTGATAAAAAAAACTAATATTTTTTTAATGTGTTTGAAAAAAAATTATTGAAATAGAGCTATTGTAAAAATAAAAGAGTATATCAATTTTATTATTTCTCTGAATTAAGTGTTTTTAATCGAATTCTTTTTAATTTTATTCTATTTTATAATGAAGAAAAAAAATTATTTTACTTATATTATTTGTATTCCTTTTTATCGTTTAAACTTTTAATAAATAAACTTTTTATCATGAATACTAAATTCAAGTTATATTTTTTGGTAAAATAAAAATTATTTTACAAATACTTTAACTTATTTTAATATGACCCTTCGATGAATAAAATATAATATCTGGCATATATTTTTCGAAACTAGAATTAAGGAAAATACCTGCATGCATATTAGAACGACTTACAGCTATGTATTTCACAGCATAGATCAATTTTTTTTTTTTGGAAATTCATTCAATATGCCCTTAGACTTGTTCTATTATATGAAAAATAATTTGTACAAAATTTGGATGAAATAAATTACGTTAACATGTGTTACAAGATGATTGAAAATGGAATTATAAAGTTAGTTTTTCTGTTTTTATTAGTTATCTAACAATTTATGGCATATACAAAATAAGATGATGAACATTAGGTATTCTTGCATTGCTGACTCAACTACACACCGTACCTTTTATTTAGAACGACTCTCTTTTTATTTGATAAAGTTATTTTAGTGGCATATTGAATGAATTTCAAAATAAATTCAAAATATAATTTTTAGAATTTCCTTAATATATGATAGATATTAAAATGAATTCATATATTTTTAATTTTTACTATTTCAGAAATTTTGTGTTATTACAATAGAGAAAAATTATATTCCAAAAGTAATTTTAAATTAAGAAACAACAAAAAGGAACAATTATAATGAGCATAAATCAAGTCTACATAGAAATATTATTTTATTTTTTTTTTTCTATGTATTAAAAATTAATAAATTAAAATAATAAAAGTTTTTGAGTATTTTCAGGAAGCAGGTAATTCATTTTCAGTATATTTTTTGTAGAGCAAAACAAATATTTAATTTCAATAGTTTTTGTGTAAATTAATCAAAAAAAATAAATATCCTTCCAAAATTGACATTTAATTTTTGCCACATGACAAAAAAAATCCTTTTCTTTGCAGACTATAAAAACCTTAAAATCTCAATTTAGTAATTTGTCAGTTTTGAATACAAGCCTCATAAATATGTTACCAGATATAGGTAATATAGATTGGGTTGGGTATTCTCTACATAATTGTAGAGGACCTAATGCTATGTTCAGAATGTCTACCAAGGATTCAAACTCATAAAAGGGGAAAACTAAAACAATAAAAGAAAGTTATAGGATATTCGAAATCATATATATGATCACAGCATAAGTTAAATGTATATATTTATTAACTAAAAGAGAAAAAAAAAACTTAATGTGATCATATAGTTAACTAAACAACAATCAAAATGAAATAAAAAATGCACATTGTGCAAAGAAATAATAATTATACCATTTACAATTATGATGAGGTCGAAGTGAAATAACCTTAATGTACAAAAATCTTAGTACCATTTTTATATGTGTCATATAATGGCCAAATCTAATTTTTAGTTTATTGTTCCATATGATGGTTAAATCACCGACCATGATGGAAAACTTGAGTAATATATTGCAACCAGTCATAGAGGAGATCGAAAATGATGTCATAATGAAGTTTAACATCACATCAATAATTGAACATAACGGTGATCATTCCCATTTCCCAAACCACCTTATTATCACATGAGTTGACTGTTATCAATTTATAATATATTACAATGTGCATAAAAATAATCTGTACTTCAAAAGCAATACTCTTACGCATTACGATCCCGGTAATTGACCATTTCAATTGCAGGACGATAAAAAAACAATTTAAGCTGATTCCATTTTTTAAAATCATTTTTATCAACTAAAGGGGACATTGACAAAAAGTTGAAAATAAGCTTGACTATAATGTAAATTAGATTTATACAACTTTGATGAAAATCAGTGACCCATCACTGTGGTCTCCCAAATGGTATTTTAAAATAAATTAGTTTTATAAAAAGTAAAATCTATTTATATAAAATAATACAAAAAAATTGATACATAGAAAATTTTAAAAAAACATTTTTTTAAGGAAGACTTAGGTGGACCCTCACTACCCCTTTCTCATAACTGCTATAAAACGTACGAAAAAATATCCATTACAAAATTATTTTTTAAAAATTATGGAGGTTTAGTCAGAAAATTTAAAAAAAAAAAAAAAAAGGGAGTATTGGTCTCCCTCTTTTTCTCTGAATACACCAATGAAGTTTACATTAATTTGACAAAAACACATTCAAGTAATGTTTTATACAACAATTTATCAAATTTTCTATATTTTGCGATTTTTACAAAAAATTGTAATTTTTTCTTTAACTTTTATTTTGATATTTACCACGAAAACAAGTCCTGACAACAATAGTTTTGTTTTTTATAAAGGATATTACATAAGCTTTAATTTAAGATATATTTAAAAGTGTAAGAATTTTCGGAACGTTTTCAAAAGTTCAGCTGTATATTTAGTCAATAATTATTATCTGATTAGCAAAGTATGATCATCCTTATATGATCAATGCGTGTCTTAGCCATTTATTGAACAAGAATTTTTACGATATAGCTTTTACATTTTACATGTAAATAAAACTTTAGGTGCGCTCAGATGCGCCAGACTTATCATTCGGTATCTGATTTACGACTACAAACTAACTGAAATTTAAAAAACCTGCGTGACACCGCCCCCTACCTATTCGTAAACAATATTTGATAGCATTAACAGCAATACTTTTATTTAAAAATATTAAATTTTAACATAGATTTTTTTTTTAATAAATGAATTTATATTCTTTTACATTATACTAAATTTAAAATTTGTATGTCTGAGATTTGGTTTACGTCATATATTCAATATTTGTAATTAAACACTCGATATTTGTCATGTCAACGCTGAAATAATATATTGGTATGAAATAAAATAATATACCAAACCATTTAGTGACGTTAATGTGAAATCAAAAACTTTAATAAATAGTTTTTTTGTATTCATAACTTATATCAGTTGTGAAGTTAAAATTCGTTTTTATTAGTTATAGTCATACTTAAGAACTGTAATAACAATGACCAAAACTATCGAAGCTTTGGTGGGGATATTTGTAATATTTAGTCTAGTTAATTCAACCCTTTATAATAAGGAAGATGCCATCAAAATATTAAATTCGCTTCTTAAAGAAAGTAAGTGGAAACTTAATGAAGAAAGTTTATATGATTATTTAGCTAAAAAAGAAGTTAAATTAAACGAATTAATTTTAAATGATTTATCAGAGGAAAATAATGTCAATTCTGAAAATTTTCTAGACAAATTATCAAATACTACTCTTTTATTGAATTGGGAATATACTAAAATATTTTACTGGATATCATCTAGATTATTTGAATTTGCCTCTTTATGCAATGGTATAAGTCAAAATAAAGATAACATGCATTACGAAGCTGATTTGAAAAAGTGTATAGTGTCGTTGAAATATTGCGTTAATAAATCGGTTTATGTGCTTCAAAAACTTATAAGTGCAATGAATTTTCTTCAAAATTTGACTGAGTTACAATTGAATAATTTTTTACTACCAATAATAAAACATTTCGTTAGTTTACTGGATGAAATAATCCTTAAAGACGATGTGGACTTTATTTGGAACTTGAGTCCACCGTATAATCATACTGGTGCACTCACACAAGTGTTATTACAATATGAAATTAAAATATCTATCTATTGCCAAGAAGAATCACAGTTAAAATATGAAGAGTATTGCAACATCAAAGAATTACAACCAGGGTATTCAAGCAACATAGATTTTCTCAAGGATCAATTTGAAGAAACTATAAACCATTTTATAAATTTATATTACATCGATCTTGGATTTTCATATAACAAAGAAAATGATGAGAGTACTTTTGTTGATATTTGATTAATTTTCTTTTTCTAAAATTTATCTGTTTTATTTTTTTTATGTTAAATAAGAAAAATTCTTTATAATAAATATATTAAATTATTAAACATGTATTAATGTATTTGAACAATTATACCTTCATGTAAAGTAATAAAGTATAATAATTTTCAAAAATATAGTTAACATTAATTTATATGGTATTAATTGATATTTAATTTGCAACTCATAGATTATAGGTTTTTTTAAATAAACAGTTGCAAAAGAAACATGTAAAATTTTATAATTTTATACTTAAGTTGTTAATTTACCTAATTTTTTTTATTGCGGATGCTTTTTTAAAATGAAAACTAAAAACTCAATAGTTATACATTAATAGATACATTTGTCTTATTTATTTGAAAGACAAATAGTAATTAATATTAAACATTTTTAATAAATTTTTTAAAAAATTTCTTAAAAATTTAAGCTAAAATTATTGCATGGGTCCATAACAATTTTAGAAGAAATTGAATGACTCGAAAACATTTTAATATATAAAGTAGATAAAAAGTATGGGTGGCACGTACTGATATATATTTATAACGCATACTTTACTCAAATTATATACCCACAAATCAAAATATTCAAAGGTTAGTAATTTAATAATTTTTATTTATCTTAAAATTATTATCGACCCATCTAAGTCGTTTGTGAGAAAAGTGCTTAAATATTGGCTAATATTAATCAATCAGTTACTCGCGAGCAGTCGTACAGTACACACCAGTGTTAACATAATTCGTATAATGTGCCCACAGCATTCTTATATTAGAACCGATTTTTCTCGAATTTTTACGTAAATAATCAGTATTCGAACACGCGTTGTGCGCGTAAAGTTATTACTTTAATAAATTACAAATTATAGTCTTAATCTAATATAAGTGCAATTCTCAATTAGTTTAATAATCTACAAAAAGACCGGCTCCAGGCACCGCGCGCTCGGTGACCTTTGGAACCTAAGATAAGATAGCGGCACCATGCCTAACAACCCGATAAGCAACAAACACGTTACTACAAATAACACACAGAACGGTTCTAACGATAACGATTCTCCTTTACATATTACTATAACGAAAAATAATAACAATGAATCAGCCGAACCGGAATGGATAATCAAAACAGGTAAACGCCCTTCATCTCCAGGTATGTCACCGAAATCTAAAGGTAATAAAAATGAAAAAAGTAAATACACATTCTCCACTCCAAACCGTTATGACGTACTAAGCGAAGCCAATGAAATCGGTGACGATAATTCCCAAATGCATACCGATATTGTCCCTCAACCAGCTACACCACCTCCGATTTTCATCACCACACCGATAGATTACTTAAAATTCTGCGCCCAAATTAAAACAACAATTGGTAACGAAGAGTTTTTATGCAAAACCACTACCAAAAACCTCAAGTTATCATTAAG